>NC_064927.1:479775223-480078253 GCF_023897955.1 Schistocerca gregaria
CTGTTAAAATCTCTGAAACTGCGTGCTATGTGTAAAGAATGTGCAGGTTAGACACTCTCACACAATGTAGCAGAATTTGCTTTTAAGCCGAACACAGGGTTGTTCCCCCTTTCACTTGGGCACACGCTGTCTGCTCCATGGGCGGCCGAGGTTGACTCATCCTCTGATGGGACCGGCCTCCCGGTGTGTGGTCTGCCTCTTTTGAACAAAAAGCTCCTGTGACCATCGTGTCTGGAATGTATGTGTGTACACCAGCCTCGAGTAATTCAACCCCGGTGTGCACTTGTTATTTGCATATCGTTTACATGAATTCATACAACATTGACTTGATCTTATCGACTTCGCGTTCGAATGAAGCGTCTTGATGTGCGGAATATGATTGTGAGGGCGGAATATGTAAGCAATGAAGGTCAGGAGACCATGACGTCTTACGCAAGTTACTGCCACTGCATCGTATTCTTCTGTCACCTAACGCCATACCAGTACCAGTTTTAAATTATAGAAGCAAACCCAGTTATAATACATAAAATTAAATCTACTGTCATCTGTAGTACATCATTAGTCGTCAGTGACACATCTGACGCCAAATCGACCAACAGTCAGATCCAGATCATCTCTCGTGGTTCCAGCCTGCCACGTGGTGTTATTTCTGTTCACATCCCTCCACTGACTAATTTGGCGCGTTCATTGGTTGACAAGGAGCCACCATAAAACTACCTATACTTATCATTCATGATACAATACTTAATTTCAGTGTCTGTCAAGGTGTTCTTGAGCTTACTAAAACACTTCGTCTGCTGTTATATTAAGTATTCAGTTTTGTCTAGCTCTTTCACTTATGTTTCTGTTTATCAATGTCTGCCTTCCCACAGAGACTGCTTGTGCACATACTGAGCAATCAAATACACACTGCGTGACCTGGACTACCTTCAATGGTGCCACATTCATAACTTGTGTAAATCATATACCTATTCAAAACAAATAGGATGGATAAGGATCCTGGACGATGTGGGACTGCAATATTTCACGAGTTCATTGAAAATTTTAATGTTAGTCATTCAGACACAGTGTCAAAACTTTTGCAAGTGCTGCCACCTGTTTCCAATCTCTGTGAGTAAAAAGGCAACACTCATTCCATAAGGGTGTTATCAGGAAAACATAACACCTCAGGGGCTTGAAGGAGATGCTGCACAGCAATTTCGTAGACTTTACAGGTTGCAGCTTCGTATCTCTTACTTCCAATCACTCCTCTTACCGAACGACTTACGATTCTGCTCGTAACCCCCTAGCACGCACTATGTAGAGGTAATTTGTATTCCTTCGTTTTACGTACTTCTAGGCTACCTTGAATCAGACTTTTAGCTACTGGGGAAGGTCATTGCCTGTAGATGGTAAGGACGATTTTTCTAGCTTCTCTCAGTTTCGACAAGCTGCGGGGGTTTGTTCAAAAATGTTCAAATGGCTCTGAGCACTATGGGACTTAACTGCTGTGGTCATCAGCCCCCTAGAACTTAGAACTACTTAAACCTAACTAACCTAAGGACATCACAAACATCCACGCCCGAGGCAAGATTCGAACCTGCGACCATAGCGGTAGCGTGGTTCCAGACTGTAGCACCTAGAACCGCTCGGCCACTCCGGCAGGCGCGGGGGGTTGTATAAGGTGTCTCGTGGGTTATACTGCTCGGAAACGTCATCCAGCGATACCATAGAGCCTCCAACAGTAGCCAACACTTCCCGCTATACCACCCCTTTGGCAGCAAACTACGAGGGATTCTAGAGGGCGCCTTGAGGAGCATAAAATTCAGAAACGGCGTACCACCACGCCGAAGGCTATCCAATTAATGCTGACCAGCGCCCACCAACGGGCCACTCCTTTGGAAGAACACTGAGAGACATTCTAGACGTTGTCTGAAGGACAGGTCACAGAGTGAAGTGTGTCACACTTGGAGACTCTTTCCCTAGCGTTTTGAAATCTTTGCTTTCGCCATGTTCTTATCCACACTTGTGGGTGGCCAGTTCAGATTCGCATTCTCTCCAATCAAATTGTTGATAGCAATCTTCATTGTTGTTCCATAAAACAAACGTTTCAAAGTATTCCTTCCTAAAAGAGTTTGTGTGTAGTATTGTGTACGTTTAGTTTTCTGATATCTACCAATATTATTTTCTTTTGGGACATAAATTTTCTACACCTTATGCTTGTCTAGTGTACATTACGCTGACGTAAAAGGGCAACAAGCCTGCAGTCTGGTCCCTAGATCATCATCTGGAATGGCTTTCTAGAAGACGCCTGCAGAGTCATCGCCTAGTGAGCTGCCTCTTCCCTCTGTATCTTGAGACCAACCCCTTCTTCATATGGAAACACAACGAGGCTCAGAAACGATGTTACTCGTCCATCTCTAACATTACGCATGGTGTCTGTTTGTTCTAAGTCGTCTCTCCCTACCACTTTCGCGCAACGACGCTCTGAGCGTTTATTTTTATTTTTAGGAAATTGACTAGTTTGAACCTGGGACCTGTTGCTGGTAAGGAGACGCCAGACCACACATGACATGTAGAGTTGAGAAGAGTTCAGTGAGACTAGCGATGATATAATCAAATACTTAATGATTTCAGCGTCAGCTCCACTGCACTCCCTGTAAATGAATCTTAATACTAACTAAATTTAGTGGAAGGGGTTCAAGGCTTTCCTATTTTTAGTTAGCTGGTAAAATAACATCGAAAAAGCAGTTAAGTTCACCATTGAAATTTGTATTCTACTCACAAAACATTGTTTATAAACTGTACTGTTGATAAAAGGAAATATATTAATACAGGATGATAAAAACCAACTGCGCACAACAAAAATGTGAACAAATATTCCATGAATGGGTTTCCAAGATCTACAATGGATCAAAGGATGACCTATGCCATATCACATCTATAATCTAGGTTTAAGTTAAGTTTCATAAAAGAGATGTTAACCTTAACCTACACCTACAAAACTTCTGTCTATCCAATGAGAAACGTTATACTTTTCATGGTGGGGCAATGTTTTTAATGTTTGCAAAGTAACAGACGCGTATAGTCTCACACTGGTGTTTCCCTTTTAGTGTTATCATAAGATCTATACTGTTCTTCTGGAGGGCTCTATCTTTTAACACGGGCTGGGGGGTGGTCCTGGCGGTTGGCTGGCGACGTGGGTGTCCGTCCCTTATCGTAGGGCCTTCTAGCCTACACGACTCTGCTCTCTGCTTCTGTTCTTGTTTCTCCCCTCGGAACTGCATCTGTTTCACAGTTTGAAGGTATGACATGCATTAGGCGTTGTTGTGTTAGTCTTTGGTATTCCGTTTGCTCACTCGTTGATCGTATTACTTTGGTTAATTTAATGTCAGGATTTATTTGGAGCTATGTGACATACTGCCGGATTTGCCACCATGTCAGGGTTTTCATGGAATGTGTTGGATTTGCCTGACACCTTACACAATCTGCAGTACTACATACTCCAAGAACAGTCTGCTGATGACGGTGTCATCTTTAATCTCGAAATATTTGGCAGGTACAAACAAAACGCGGAGAAACGCTCCGTGCTGTTCCACGACCGGCCAGAGAAGCCGATGGAGACTGCGGTGCACTGGACGGAGTACGTGATTCGGCACAAGGGCGCGTACCACATGAGGTCGGCCTCGCTGGACCTGGCGTGGTACCAGTACCTGCTGCTCGACGTCATCGCGGCGCTGGTGCTGCTGCTGGGGGCGCTGCTGCTGCTCGTGGCGCTCTCTGTCAGAGCTCTGTACAGGGCCGCCAGGGCGGCGCTGGGGTCGCAGCCAGCGGGCAAGAACAGGCCCAAGAGGGACTAGGGCCGCCATTTCTGTACACACACACACACACACACACACACACACAAGCGGCAACGAGCTTTACATCATCCATAACAAAGAGGTGTGCACTGCTTAACGGACAAGCAGTGGAGCTAATTTTTATCATTATTTGTATTGTCATTATTACTCATCCATCTCCTATTGTTCAAGAAACAAAATTTACTGTGTGTATGAATGATATAAACTAAATAAACGTAACAGTTTCTATTTATGCAACAGAATTGCCTGATATGGCCAAAAGGATAGGTACCAAGATAAAGGGCACAAACAGTCAGGTAGAAGTTGAAGGGCTGGGAGATTCACTGAATGTATTGATTGGCGACTCCATGGAGTGTTCTGTGCACCACGACCAGGTAATGGATACAATTGGAAGGAGAAACAGCCTTGGTCGTATTTTTTTGTTTTATTATCCGTAAAATCGATTTTCGGTCACTTAGTGACCATCCTCAGTGCTGTAAGATACAATTAAAATTGTTAGGCACTGGTATCAACAAGCTTAGAGCTGACTGACTTGTCAGGAGGATGGTCACTAAGTGAGCGGAAACCGATTTGTAAGATACAATTAAAATTGTTAATACCAGTGCCTAACAATTTTAATTGTATCTTACAGGGCCGGCCGCGGTGGCCATGCGGCTCTAGGCACTTCAGTCTGGAACCGCGGGACTGCTGCGGTCGCAGGTTCAAATCTTGCCTCGCGTATGGATGTGTGTGATGTCCTTAGGTCAGCTAGGTTTAAGTAGTTCTAAGTTGTAGGGGACTGATGACCTAAGATGTTAAGTCCCATAGTGCTCAGAGCCATTTTTTGTCACTTAGTGACCGAAAATCGAGTTTGCGAATAATAAAAAAATACGACCAAGGCTGTTTCTCCTTTCAATTATATTTATTGAATGTAGCTTGTTTCTTACAAGGGAACCTCCCCATCGCACCCCCCTCAGATTTAGTTGTAAGTTGGCACAGTGGATAGGCCTTGAAAAACTAAACACAGATCAATCGAGAAAACAGGAAGAAGTTGTGTGGAACTATGAAAAAAATAAGCAAAATATACTAAGTGAGTAGTCCATGCTCCCGATAGGCAACATCAAGGACACTGTGTGCTCAGGAGTGTCGTGGTCCTGTGCTTAGCGTGAGCAGCTGCGGTACGAGAGGTCCTTGGTTCAAGTCTTCCCTCGAGTGATTCCCGTCGGGCTCAGGGATTTTCTCTGCCTGGAGATGGCTGGATGTTGTGTGTCTTTCATCATCATTTAATCCTCTTTCACTCGCAAGTCGCCGTAGTGGCGTTAAAGAACTTGTGGAGCGCCGGCCGAACCGCCCCGGGAGGGGTCTCCCGGCCACCAATGCCATACGCTCATTATAAAACGCCGGCACCGTAGCTCAGCGTGTTCGGTTAGAGGGCTGCGTGCTCTCTGTAATAAAAAAAAATGAGTTAAGGAATCAACGATAAACTTGAAGGGATGTCATGTGACGTCCCGCCGAGACCAAAGGCAACGAACTATATCGAACAAAACGAAAGAAAAAAAAAGAAAAAGAAAAAAAGTGAAGAGTTTATTTTCGACAAAGTTATGATCTGTCCGTTCGTTCATTGACGTCTCTGTTCACTGTAATAAGTTTAATGTCTGTGTTTTGCGACCGCACCGCAAAACCGTGCGATTAGTAGACGAAAGGACGTGCCTCTCCAATGGGAACCGAAAACATTTGCTCGGAAGGTCATAGGTGAACCGATTCCTCCACAGGAAAACACGTCTGATATATTCTATACGACACTGGTGACGGCATGTGCGTCACATGACAGGAATATGTCGTCGACCCACCTAACTTGTACACTTGGCGAACGGGTAAAAAGATTCTTCTACCTTGCCCGATTTTGCTTTTCTTGTGGATGTGATAATCACTCCCAAAAAAAGTGATGAAAACACAAGTGTTTGTCACATAAACTGGAACAAATGAATGAAACAGTTTTACAGTCGCACAGTATTCTCAGTGCTCTGCCAAAACACATGTTTTTAACGTTTTCAAATTTTTCCTTGTATAGACCGTCAAATCCTGCATCCGTATAAGCAAATCTGAATATGTGCTGGAATTTTGGAGAGCGAAGTTGATTATGTGTGAGTGCCTTAAATTTGATAATTGACACACGATCACGTAAACAATACTGATCTGTGTACCTGTGCAGCGTCGCAAAATAACTGTCTGAAAATAAAAAATTAAACATTTCACTCGAGGGAAGACTTGAACCTCATACCACTCGTTCCGGAGCTCCTCATGCTAACCACGGGACCACGGCGGTCGTGAACTCATAGTTTCCTTGATGTTGCCTATCGTGAGCATGGACTACTCAGTTTGTATATTTTCCTAATTTTTTTCATAGCTCCACACAACTTCTTCCTGTTTTCTCGAGTGATCTGTGTTCAGTTTTTCAAGGCCTATCCTAATAACCAAATTCGTTGAACGTCAAAACTCTTTGCTAACATGTTACAAGGTTCAAGCAGAAATGTCTCTCTTTTCTTTAGAACAACACAAGCTTTTAAAGAACCCACAGCATAATTGTCTCTTTTTTATAACAATGCAAAGTTTAAAGAACGCCACTCATAAACGTCTATTTTGCTTTACAACAATACAAACCTTACAGAACACCAACCATAAATGTTTTTTCTTTGAAACAACAAACTTAAAGGAATAAAATTCCACTTGAACCTCAAGTTAATCTTTAATCACGTTTCAAGGTTTTCCTTTCACAAGAAGTCAGAACATCAAACATGAAAAAAATTACAATTGGTGAGGCAGACATCAGATCATAGTGCAAGTGCACAGGTGGAACAAAATATTCAGAGCTAGACCTTAGGCGCCAGTCCACAGACAATGAGACGAGCAAAGGAGTGATTTAACTACAAAACACCTAACAAAGCCCTCTTAGACTATGCGAGGACAACAGTAAACCTTTGGCCCAATTCCAGAATACCACACGCAAGGCAAATACAAATGTAAGTTTGGCAAAATTCTAAAATTATTAAAGCATTAAACATAGTAAGTATTTAATCCACTTTAACAAATGTAAAAGTAGGCCGGAGAAAATTCTCACAAGCTGCAAGGATACAACCATACAACGTTGCCCCATTCCTCGATACCACACTTAAGGCAAATACACATGTGGTCGCAGTAAGATTCAAAAATTATAAATGCATTAAAGATTTTTCTTTTTATCATCAGTCCTCTGACTGGTTTGATGTGGCCTGCCACGAATTCCTCTCCTGTGATATCCTCTTCATCTCAGAGTAGCACTAGCAACTTATGTCCTCAATTATTTGCTGCATGTATTCCAAACTCTGCCCTCCTCTACAGTTTTAGCCCTGTACAACTCCCTCTAGTACCGTGGAAGTCATTGCGTCATGTCTTAACAGATGTCCTATCATCCTGTCCCTTCTACTTATCAGTATTTTCCTCATATTCCTTACCTCTCCGATTCAGCACAGAACCTCCTCATTCCTTGGCTTACCAGTCCACCTAATTTTCAACATACTTCTGTAGCACCACATCTCAAATGCTTCGATTCTCTTCTGTTTTCCCGTAGTCTATGTTTCGCTACCATACAATGATATGCACCATATGCACATTCTCTGAAGTTTCTTCCTCAAATTAAGGCCGGTATTTGATATTAGTAAACTTCTCTTGGCCAGGAATGCCCTTTTTCCCATTGCTAGTCTGCTCTTGATCTCCTCCTTGCTCTTTCCATCATTGGTTATTTTGCTGCCTAGTTAATAGAATTCCTTGACTTCATCTACTTCGTGACCATCAAGACTGATGTTAATTTTCTCGATGTACTCATTTGTACTACTTCTCATTACTTTCGTCTTTCTTAGATTTACTCTCAGTCCATACTCTGTACTCATTAGACGGTTCATGCCGTTCAGCAGATCATGTAATTCTTCTTCACTTTCACTCAGGATAGCAATGTCATCAGTCAATCGTATGATTGATATCCTTTCGCCTTGAATTTTAATTCCACTCCTGAACCTTTCTTTTATTTCAATCACTGCTTCCTCGATGTACAGATGGAACAGTAGGGGTGAAAGGCTACATCCTTGTCTTACACCCTTTTTAATATGAGCATTCGTTCTTGGTCATCCACTCTTATTATTCCTTCTTGGGTGTTGCACATATTGTATATAACCCGTCTCCCCTATATCTTACCCCTACTTTTCTCAGATATTCGAACATCTTGCACCATTTTACATTTTCGAACGCTTTTTCGAGTTCGACAAACCCTATGAACGTGTCTTGATTTTTCTTTAGTCTTTCTTCCATTATTAACCGCAACGTCATAACTGCCTGTGTCGTGCCTTTACCTTTCCTAAAGCCAAACTGATCGTCCCCTAGCGCATCCCAACTTTCTGTTTCATTCTTCTGTATATCATTCTTGTTAACATCTTGGATGCATAAGCTGTTAAGCAGATTGTGCGGTTATTCTCACACTTGTCAGCTCTTGCTGTCTTCGGAATTGTGTGGATGATGCTTTTCGGAAAGTCAGATGATATGTCGCCAGACCCATACATTCTACACACCAACGCGAATAGTCATTTTGTTGCCACTTCCGCCAATGATTTCAGAAATTCTGATGGAATGTTATCTATCCCTTCTGCCTTATTTGATCTTAACTCCTACAAAGCTCTCTTAAATTCTGATTTTAATACTTCATCCCCCATCTCTTCTTAATCGACTGCTGTTTCTTCTTCTGTCACATCAGACAAATCACCCTCCCCCCGCCCCCATAGAGGCTTTCAGTGCTTTCTTTCCACCTATCCGTACACTCATCTGCGTTTAACAGTGGAATTTCCGTTGCACTCTTCATGTTGTCACCCTTGCTTTTAATGTCACCGAAGGTTGTGTTGACTTTCCTGTTTACTGAGTCTGTCCTTCCGACAATCATCTCTTTTTAGATGTCTTCACATTTTTCCTGCAGCCATTTCGCCTTAGCTTCCCCGCGTTTCCTATTTATTTCATTCCTCAGCGACTTGTATTTCTCTATTATTGAGTTTCCTGGAACATTTTTTACTTCCTCGTTACATCAATCAATTGAAGTATTTCTTCTGTTACCCATTGCCTCTTCGCAGTTTCCTTCGTTTTATCTATGTTTTCTTTTCCAACTTCAGTGATGGCCCTTTCCAGACATGTCCAATCCTCTTCTACTGTACTGCCTACTACATCTACATCTACATCTACATGGATACTCGGCAAATCACATATAAGTGCCTGGCAGAGGGTTCATCGAACCACCTTGAAAATTCTCTATTATTCCAAACTCGTATAGCGGGCGGAAAGAACGAACATCTATATCTTTTGTATGAGCCCTGATTTCCCTTATTTTATCATGGTTATTGTTTCTCCCTATGTAGGTCGGTGTCAACAAAATCTTTTCGCATTCTGAGGAGAAAGTTGGTGACTGAAATTTCGTGAGAAGATTCCGTCGCAACGAGGCGGAGGCCATATTAACCCCTTCACGAACCATACCATTGAAAGGCTCAAATGGCTCTGAGCACTATGGGACTTAACTTCTGAGGTCATCAGTCCCCTAGAACTTAGAACTACTTAAACCTAATTAACCTAAGGACATCACAAACATCCTTGTCCGAGGCAGGATTCGAACCTGCGAGCGTAGCGGTCGCGCGGTTCCAGACTATAGCGCCTAGAACCGCTCGGCCACAGCAGCCGGCTCATACCATTGATTATTCCCCTACGGACCCTCATCTTCTGGGGGGAGGGGGTAACCTATAGGGAGCCTTCCTAACAGAAAAGGATCCTTTATTCAGTTTTACTAGTAAATTTGTCGGTTAAAACATTAGGGAACCATGAAGTACGTGCAACAGCTTCCTACCTTTTTCTGCTTCCAAATGAGCAAGATCAAGCCAGTGACTTTGTTCCCTCGCTACATTAACAAAAGAAGTCCCCTGCCAGTAACACAGAGCAATACGTACACTGGGACAGAACACGTTATTCCCACAATGAAGAACAAGCCGAATACCGTGTATAAAATCTCACCTCAAGAGCAAGTTAACCGCAAAGAACGTCACCCACCAACTTAACAGATCATGAAAATTTCAGAATGCTGAGCTTCTGGCGTTAGTTGTTCGAATGCTGACCCGCTTGACCGTGCACCACATGCCTTGTACTACCAAACTGATAACGGCTCATCACTTTGGGTTCAACATAAGGGACTGTTTATGAACTCTCAAAATGCCGATAAAAATGAGGAAGAGCATTCTCTGTTTTCTTACGCCATTAATCGGCTAAGCTCATCCCTTCAATAGAAACAGGCAGTTCATCAAGGTACGCCAGCGAAGTGAGTTTAGTGAACGATCCTCGGGTTTACCCATCAAGAACATTGCCAACAATGAGTAACTCAGTGATCGGAAGTTCTAAGGGATCGCAGCGGTGCGAACCCTCTCAAAATAATCAGGTAAGTTCCCATCAATACATTGTACTCGTCAAAAACATTTATTGTCAAGTTAGCTTTTAACTCGAGGACATAATTGAAGCTGTGTTATTCTCTTCCGAAGTGCACTTAATGAAGATCTGAGAGTACCATCAAAAAATGCTAATCAGCAACCCGCGAGTTAATGGGTATAATAATTCCATAATGACACTTTGTGAAACGCCTAACGCGTTGGCATTGTGTTCAAATCGGACTGTTAACCACAAAAGACTCTAAACATAGGTAAGCTACTCCGTAGAAAGATCAATGAGGCCTCGCAATAAGTGAACCAGCGAGTTTGACAATTTAGCATACTCTTTACCAAACGACCCACTTGATAATATTCTTCTCGGGTATGCAGATCTAGGTGAACCAAGAGCGACTGCTGTGGCGCCAGAGAAGGGGTGGATGTTTTGGTCTGACTGGGACAGTGAAGCACCCAAAATCGAACGAGCATCTTTAGATGGCTCAGATCGAACCATGCTCTTTTCCAAGGATCTAGGCTGGCCAAATGGAGATCGTGCACCAGCACTCTCACCTGAAGATGGCGGCCAGTTGGACCGAGGAAATATTGTGTCATGAAGACGTTATGATCCGGCTGCATACCCGAGAAGAATATTATCAATTATTACGCCTGGAAAGTCAATAACACTACTTAACTCAAGTATGTTATTGACTTGGTACGGATGTACCGTGTAATGTTAATAAATTTTATGGGAACCTGCCGTTGTGGGTGTTCATTTTAGAAATTGACTATGCCCATTTAGGCAAGCTGTTTTTTATTTTGTTCTGAAGAAGGCGTGGTTATCCACGTTGAAACCTGGGTAAACACCGGGAATTTTCGCAATCGAGGCGGATTATTCATAATTTATTTAAAATAATAACGTTTTCAGGGCATTACAAATTAGCTGTCACCATAATACACAGATACAACAGATAATATTTTAAAGACAAGCCATTGCGATCACAGCTGAAGGCCTCATACACCAGCCGGTCGGATTGGCCAAGCGGTTCTAGGCGCTACAGTCTGGAACCGCGCGACTGCTACGGTCGCAGGTTCGAATCCTGCCTCGGGCGTGGATGTGTGTGATGTCCTTAGGTTAGTTAGGTTTACGTAGTTCTAGGTTCTGAGGGACTGATGACCTCAGATGTTAAGTCCCATAGTGCTCAGAGCCATTTGAACCAACCTTATACGCCAAGAATGGTAATAAATTAAGAATGTTTAAGAACTCCTTGCAATTTACAACTTACAAATATTAAAATATTACAGGTAAATTGCCATAAACACAGCAGAAGGCATCCGACGCCACACATGGCAGTAAACAAGGTTTTAAAGCTTACTGCTAAAAATACCGATGCCAAATTAAAATTTTAAGGCAAATAGCCACAATTACGGTTGAAGGCCTTACACGCTTGGAACGGCAATTATATTTAAAAAAATTTGGAAACACAATAGCAAAGGTTAATTTTAAAAAAAAAAAAAAAAAAAAAAAAAAAAACGAGCAACTGATCACCAAACGGGTGAAATAAACTAATGGTAAACCTTGTAAGACAGTCCTTATGCTTAAAATACAGATACAACAGATAACGTTTTAAAAACAAGCCACTGTGATCACGGCTGATGGCCTTATACCCCAGGGATGGCAATAAATTAAGAATGTTTAAGAACTCCCTTCAATTAACAACTTACAAATATTAAAATATTACAGGTACGTAACCACAAACACAGCAGATGGCATCATAACCTTTAATGTAGGCATTACAAGGTATTATAACAAAAAATACAATAATAAAACACAAGGACCAGTCACAGACGGTGCTCCAGGAATCAACCTCTGAGAACAACACTTTCTTGAGCGATGAGATACGCAGCCAAGAGTAGCATTCACTTCACAAGACGGTTACTCAGACTAGTGGCAGTCCAACGAATGACTAATGATACCTTGCTAAAGCTACCTGACGTCCGACAAACCAAATACAACGATGGAACATTACGTCAAAGCCGAAACCGGCGGTCTGCACTACGTTCCCAGAATAGTGTTTAGAGCGCCCGGAACGAGAAAGGAATCACTACTACCATAGTAGAGAAAAATCACCAACCGGCCTACAATCAAGAAAGCTGTCAAAACTACATTCCTTGCCGAACAGCAGCGTCAAGGCGAGGAAACTTACACTGCCGTTACATACACCAACCCCCCGGGCATGTAACTGTGGCTTTAGCGGCCACCAGGCAGGAAAAATACCGCTGGTTGAACTTAACAAGCTGTAACAAGCTGAAAGCAGAAAATTGTAATAAGAAGTCGAGGAAAGCTAATGAGATCCGCTTTCCCCAAGCACTCCACTCGCTGCTCTTCGCCTCGGCGACACTACGACCAGCAACACGAACCCAAGTCACTGCAGAATCACGAGATATCAAAATGGTGGAGGTTTCACTACCTGAATTCTAGTGCACTCATCTTAAAGCTTGCAGGATCCGGTTTACCACGAGGCCGTGCACCCTCGTGACCACAGCCCTTCCATCCGACAGTCCATGAGTGCCGCCAGTGGACCCGGCGTGTTCTGGCACTGCACGGATCTGTCTCCTCCTGAGTCCCCAACTGAACTGCCGACTCACACGACCCGGAAGAACCACGACGTCGCCCCAAAGATAGGGCAACAGTCACTACATATCGATAACCACCGCTGCTGCCACTAGCGGGGACTCTCAGCCAGTCATGTCATACGACTATTGTATTTATAAGTACGTTATGCCAACAGAAAGGAGTCGATGGAATAAGAAACGGAAAGAATTTGAAGTCTGTTGCTGTCGACGAATTTTAAAAATTATTGGGTACATGAAGTACGAAGTGAATAAGTACTAAACAACATAGGTGAGCAAAGGCGTCTGTAGAAAACGCTTATCAGAGGAAGGTACAGATTAACAGGGCTTCTCCTACGGCATCCAGGAATAGTTAACCTTGCACCAGGAGGAGTAAAGGAGGCGAAACATTGAAGAGGCAAACACAGACAGCAACAGAAAATGATAGAGGCTGTTGGGTGCAACAGATGCGTGAATATGGAAAGATTCGCAAAAGACGGGACATTGCTTGAAATACTGGATTCCTTAATCGGATGGAGAGGTTAGTGAATTGAAAAATGGAAATGGATAAGTTGAAATCAGACGTAGTGGAAATTAGTGAAGAACGGTGACAAGGAGAACAGCACTTTTGGCCTAGTGACTACAGGCCAGACATTGGGATAATGCAGCTGGAAGCCTGTTTATGAATAAGAAAACAGGAATGTGAGTAAGCTGCAACGAACAGCATAGCGAATGCATCATTGTATCCAAGGCAGTCATGAAGCCAGTACCAACCACAGTAATACACTTTTATATGCCTAGTAGTACCTCAAATGATGAAGATATTCAAAGAATATATGATGTGATAAAAGAAATAATTCAAGTAGTTAATGGAGAGGAATATTTAATTGTGATGGGAGAGTAGAATTCGGTAGCAGTAAAAGAAACAGAAGGAAAATTTGTAGATGAATATGGACTTGAGAAAATTTACTTAAGAGGAAGCTGTTAGGATTTTGCACAGAGCATAATTTAATAATCGCTAACATTTGGTTTGAGAATCATGAAACAAGACTTTATGTGGTAGAGACGTGTGGACACTGAAATGTTTCATGTTACTTGTACAACGGTAATAAAGAGATTTCGTAACCAGTTTCAAATTGTGAGATATTTCCAGGACCAGCGTGTGGACTCTTACTGTAATTTATTGTAGTTTGATTCTTTCAGAGCAAAATAAACCACACACACCAAAACGTTTTTGTTATATGAGAAATGTGCAGAAAGATTTCCCATATGCAAAACTTACTGATATGCGTGTGGAGTTTTGCACAGTGTGGTTATATACGCATCACCTCAGTGCTATATGTACTCAAGTGTTGTGTTTCGTGAATGCAAACAAACAACGCTCCAATGAAGTTACGTGGCATTATCGACGTAAGTACTACTACTGTTGAGTAGTATATATTTGTTGACATTGTGTTAGATCGCTATGATAGTTTCGTTTAAATACGTCGTTTCTAATTTTATTTTATTTATTTATTTATTTTAATTTTTTATTTATTTTATTTTTTATTTTTATTTTTTTTACCGTAGGGCACCACCTCCCCGAGAACACTTCACCAAACGGGCAAATAAATAGTAAAACACGAACTTCGAACAAACGTGCATCTTGTAAACAGTTGTCTGAAGACGAACGTGTCTGTTCGACACCGGTTACGGCGCTGTTTACTTAAGTACACAGCATTATTAATAGTGGCTGATTACTTTCTTATTCTCTGAAAGAAGCAACCTACTTTTTCTACACAGTTAAGGTCTCAAAATGTCTGTTTTTGGCAAGATAGCACATAATAGCGCATAATTTATTGGTTTTGAGTTGCAGATTGACACTGAAGAAATTCCAAAAAGGCAGGAAATTAAGATGGGGCTGAACAGACTGAAAGAACGAAAGGGTCCTGAATTTCGGAGGAAACTTTAGGTCACGTTGGTCTCAACACTGCGGAACACCACTTGGTAGGTTTTGGAGAACAAGTAGTGAAGGCAGAAAACCTAAAAAGGCACGAAATGAAGCAGGTGAAATGGAATCCAGACGTGTGAAAATGCAAAATTCCAATGTAGGGATGCCTGAAGGACAAATTCAAAGCTGTATAAAAGTGGATAACTGAAGGAAAGAAAGATAACACCTACAGGAAAATTAAAGGCACCTTCAGAGAAAAGAGAAGGAGCTGAGTGAATATCGAGAGCTCAGGTAGGTGTAGCTGAGGATGAGGTGGGAGATATGATACTACGAGACGAATTTGACAGAGCACTGAAAGGCCTATGTTGAAGAGCGACAGTCCATAAGAATTACTGAGGTAGTTGCAAGAGACGATGATCGCAATCATATTCCATCTGGCGCGCAAATGATGTGAGACAGGGAACACACTCTCCGGCTTGAAGAAGAATTAAATAATTTAAATACCAAAGAAGGAAGCTGTTGACTGGTGTGAATCTACTGCTCCATCAGTTTTATGAGTCGTGGTTGAAAAATATCGGCACGAATTATTTACAGAAGAATGGAAAGACGTAGTAGCCGACTTTGGGAAAGATGAGTTTAGTTTTGGTTTCCGGAGACATGTAGAAACTCGTGAGATTTATCTTAGAAGATAGGTAAAAAGAAGACGAACCTACGGTTAAAGAACTTGCATACATAGAAGAAACTTTTGATACTATTGACTGGACTATGCGCATTGAAATTTTGAAAGTAGCAAGAATAAAATACAAGGAGAAAAACAGTGTTTACTACTTGCACAGAAACCAGAGTCGAACGATATGAAAGGGATGCAGTAGTTGCGAAGAGAGAGACAGGTTGTAGCCCATCCCAAATGTCATTCAATCTTTACATTGAGCAAGCAGCAAAGGAAACAAAAGAAAAATTTGGTATAATAATTAAAGTTCAGCGAGAAGAAAAAAGAACGTCGAGGTCTCCTGATTAGACGGCCGGGGTGGCCGAGTGGTTCTAAGCGCTACAGACTGGAACCGCACGACCGCTACGGTCGTAGGTTCGAATCCTGCCTCGGGCATGGATGTGTGTGATGTCCTTAGGTTAGTTAGGTTTAAGTAGTTCTAAGTTCTAGGGGACTGATGACTTCAGATGTTAAGTCCCATAGTGCTCAGAGCAATTTGAACCATCTCCTGATCACATATTAATCTGTCAGAGAGGACACGGGACATGCAAGAAACAATGCGGGTTTCTTTCTGAGCATATTTCAAAGTAACAAAAAAGTATAAGCAAATAGTCCACAGTATATCACAAAGAGATTAAATAAATATTCAAACACAGCATCAGATAGTTGATACGGCTACAGCGCTTACTCTCGAAATTACAAGGAGTGATGATAGTAGCGTATTCCATAAAACATAGAACACGCTTTGATCATTCTAAAGTATAAGCATTATAAAGCATACCCTGTGGCTAAAACGATAAAGCAGGGCACAAAACCAAGTAACTTTTAGCAGCACAAGTAAAATAATGAGGAAACCCTGGAAATGAGAACAGCCTATTTTAACTGTAAAAATATTAGTATTGACTAAAGGTTATGTGTTTATCCAGCAGTTCTCTTGCTATGGGAAAAGTACGTAAAAGACACGTCTTTTCTTTTACTCTTGAAAATGATGAAGAGGAAAAGGTATGACTCCATTTGTTTAGCTCTAGTGTGACAAAAACTGCTTATTATGCCGCATGCCAAGTTTTATACAATATTTATCTTAAACATGTGAGACGACAAAGTACATTAATAGCTTCAATTTGCATTTATTTCAGATAGTCGATGCGTTTATGTAGGAAAGAGTTCTGGGTATTTTGAATAACTATTCTATGAAATGACAAGATCACCTGCCCTTGCCAATGCTGGTGTAAATCCACTCAACAGCATCAAGAATTGGGTAATCTTGTTGTACATGCTAAGTCAGAAAGGCTCTTGAATTTCTTCTCTCCACCATCATCCATTCTAAAGAGTCTCTCCCAGAGTCGGTATGTAGTATTCATTTATTAAGAGAACCACACCTGATTTTGCCTTACGGGTTTTAAGAGAAACTACGGAAATATTAAACTGGAATAGTTGGACTGGGATTCGAACCTCACTATTCCCCAAGGTTCAGTGTTCCAAACATTGACTTGCTTCACTCCGTTACTACATTCCTTGGAGAATCTTGGAGTCTCCCCTAATATTTCCGTATAGTGAGAAATCGTGGAATTAAGTACAGTGACGGCTGTCAAAATCTCTAGCCTGTTTTGTTTATATATGCCATGTTATAAAAAGTAAAGACTCTAAGAGCTGAAACTAATAACAAAACGAGAGCCATTAATTTCACCTCAGCCAGGACTACATAAATTAGCCAGGCCATATTCCAATATTTCATCGACACGTTCATGTCGGGAGGTAGTTGGTACCCAAATGACAACACTTTTCATAAATTTCTATATGGGGTACTTATCTTTTCGCGTTGTAGGGAGCACTGTTAGTCACAGTCTGCTACACTGTCGACCCAATGAATTATGGCTGACACACAAAACCACTAACAGTTAAAAGATGATATAATGATAGCGACTAGAGACTCGGGAGATCTCCTGACAGCCACGCGGAGTGGCCGCATGGTTTCAGGCGCCATCTCACGGATTTACAACTGTAGCGGCATTTTCAGCCTCTGGTGTAATACTCAGTTGCAGATGTTCCTCTGACAGGATTGTTTGCATTTCCATTCAGTTTTCCGTATAAAGACAGCCCACATTATCTTGGAGCCACCATCAGTTTGCACAGTGCGTTGTTGACAACTTCGGTGTACCCATGGCTTCGTCTGCGCCACTTTCGAACCCTACCACCAGCTGTTACTAATAGGGACTTGTCAGACGAGACCACTGTTTCCCAGTCGTCTAGGACTCAGCCAATATGATCACGAGCCCAGGAGAGGCGCTGTAGGCTACCACACTGATATATGTGATTATTTCACACAGTGAAGTTGGTCTGTTAGCACCGACAACTCTACGCAAACCCCGCTCCTCTCAGTGGTTAAATGAAGACTGTCGGTCTCTGTGTTATCCACGGTGAGAGGTAGTGCCTGAAATTTGGTATTCTCGTCACACTCTTGACATTGTGAATCTCGGAATGTTGAATTCGCTGACGACTTCCGAAACGGAATATCCCATGCGTCTAGCTCCAACTAGCATTCCGCATTCAGAGTCTGTTAATTCCAGTCATGAGGCCAAAACTACATCGGTAAACCTTCCAAGTGGATCACCTAAGTACAAACGACAGTTCTGCCAATGTAATACCCTTCGGTACCTTGAGTACGTGATACTACAGCCATCTGTATATGTGTATATCGCTATCCCACGACTTTTGTCACGTCAGTGTAAACCAGAAATTACTAAGGCTACGTAAAAAAGTACTATGTACGGATGTCTTTCAAACCTGTATCTTTTTTGTAAAGTAAAATACTTCCTGAACAATCTAATCGCATCAGTACATTGTACATCTGGATTGCTGTATGTGTAGTATTGTAATTTTAAGTGCGCAGACAGCTAACTTTCCGTTTTCTTGTTTCTATCTTCTTACATAAACGTCTAGCTTATATTTCAATGTTTTAATGATACATTTTACTGATTTTTGATTACGCGTTCTTTCAACCAGCAGCAATCAGTACTACATGAACGATCTGATCAAAAGTGCTCGGAAACCTATTTGTACATATTAATATGTGGTTTGCTCACCCTTTCAATTCAATTGTGACTGGAAACTTGCCTGACTGCTAATGATATAATGTTCCGGCTCAGATGAAACGTCCATTAACAGGGCCGTATAATTAAATTGTACCTACTCATAGAGATCCAGTGTGGACTGTAATTAGCGTATGACAGCGAAACTTGATAGGTACGCTAATGAGATAATGCCGAACCGATTTACGCTGGGGAACAAATAAGTTCCAGCTGGGGCTCTTTCTACTATCGACAGGGAATGTCAAATTGATTGCATATTTTTAGATTTCTAGAAGGCTTTCGACACCATTCCTCAGAAGTGTCTCATAAGCAAACTGCGCGCCTAGGAATATCGCCTCGGCTGTGCGACTGGTTTCGTGATTTCCTGTCGAAGGCGTTGGTAGTAATAGACGGAAAGTCATCGAGTAAAACATAAGTAATAACCGGCGTTCCCCAAGGAAGTGTTATAGGCCCTCTATTGTTCCTGATCTATATTAACGACGCAGGAGACAATCTGAATAGCCGTCTTAGATTATTTGCAGCTGATGCTATCATTTACCGTCTTGTGAAGTCATCAGATGATCAAAACGAATTGCAAAACGATTTAGATAAGCTATCTGTATGGTACGAAAAGTGGCAGTTGACCCTGAATAAAGAAAAGTGCGAAGTTATTCACCTGAGTACTAAAATAAATCAGTTAAATTTCGATTACGCGATAAGTCACACAAATCTGAGGGCTGTAAATTCAAGTAACTACTTAGATATTACAATTACAAATAACGTAAACTGGAACGATCACATAGATAATATTGTAGGTAGAGCAAACCAAAGACTGCGATTCATTGGCAAAACACTTAGAAGGTGCAACAGGTCTACGAAAGACACTGCTTAGACTAAGCTTGTCCGCCCTATTCTGAAGTATTGCTGTGCGGTGTGGGATCCGCATCAGGTGGGACTGACGGATAATATCGAAAAAGTACAAAGAAGGGCAGCTCGTTTTGTATTATCGCGACGTAGGTGAGATAGTGTCACAGACATGATACGTGAATTGGAGTGGCAATCATTAAAACAAAGGCGTCTTTCGCTGCGGCGGGATCTTCTCATGAAATTTCAATCACCATTTTTCTCCTCCGATTGCGAAAGCATTCTGTTGGCTCCCACATACGTAGGGAGAAATGATCATCACAATAAAATAAGAGAAATCGGGGTTCGCATAGAAAAATTTAAGTGCTCATTTTTCCCGCGTGCCGTTCGAGTGTGGAACGGTAGAGAGACAGCATGAAGGTGGTTCATAGAACCCTCTGCCAGAGTAATCACGTTGATGTAGATGTAGATGTAGATGTGGCCATGAAGTGCAAATCTGAGGCTGTACATTGTTTTCATGGCTGTGTGACATCCACGCTGTCTTTTGTCAACCGAGAAGAGAGATCGTGCGCTGTTAGTGAAACTGTTTTACATAAGCGGCAGCAGTATCTGTGCTCCCTATAACCGGCTGAAAGGTCCGTGGAAAGGCCCGACGTCGTTAAAAGGTTTAAGGAGGGTGAGACTAAAATTCGAAAACGTGGGTGAGCTTGGTGTAGCATCTGGAAGAGGAAGGCATTCTGTCACCATGGAAGCTGTCGACCAGAATGTTGTTGCTGCAACTGACCGTGCACCGCGTGTTGTGGGTTGAGGTAGTGCTCGTGTTGTGACGAGACAACTGTCCATTCCATGGTGAACAATATGGAAAGTCTTGCGGTATATTTTACTCTACTAACCGTAAGACATCCAGGCGGGCAGCAACTGAAACCTCATGATGCACAGAAGCTTTCTGAATTCTCTCTTCAGTTTCTGACACGTGTCAAAATTGACGACATGTGCCCTGGCAATATTCAATATTTTATGGAGTGACGTGGTACGTTTTACTCTACAGGGTGCAGTGTAAACACAGATTTGCCGAAGTTGTGGTGTTCTTAAACCCCGTGTTGTGCAAGAAGAGCCAAGGCACTTACCGTATGTGACTATGCAGTGTGCGTTGACAAGCATCTTCAATCTCGGTTTGCCGTTTGTTGAAGAAAATACACCCATACGGCCTGTAAGAAGTACGGTGACTTCTGAGCGTTATCGAGACCTTCTTGTACAGCAAGCGATTCCTGCTTTGGAAGAGCGCAACAGTGTGGAAAGCACTGTTTTCGTGCAAGCTGGGGCAGCACCTGGTGTCCCTAGCCCAGTGAAAGATCGGCGTAATGCGAGCTTCCACGAACGTGTTACCTCTAGAGGTTTTCTTGGTGCACGGTCTGCAACATCACCTGATCTGGATCCATGAGAATTTCGACGCCGGGGATCTCTAAAAGAACGCATTTGCGAGGAACACGTTCGTCCTCTACCTCCTCTGAAGGACAGACACCGGAAAACGATGCAAAAATTCCACTGGAACTGCTGCGAGCAATTTTTGATAACGTCGTGTTACAGATAGTATCTCGTTGACGTTTCCTGTGCTCATGCTGAATGAATTGTATAAGCGTCGGTTAATAATAAAATCAACATTATCTCTTTCTCTGTCGTTTTCGTTTTCTGTCCACGTCCCGTATAAGAGGTCCGTGATTAACGAATTTGTTGCTAGCGCACTCGAGCAGATGTAATTTCGATGGATTGCTCACGCACTGCCTGCGATGTGTAAGCCATAAGAGACTCTCAGACCAAATAGTAGTGTTGTATGCAGTAGGAACTGTGCCAGTAGGAGTAAGTAATAGCTAGCAGTCGTGTGTATGGAGTTGGCTGGGCCAGTCGTGGGGAGCGGTGCCTGAGCGTTGTAGTATAAAGTTAAAGCAGCCTCACGCAACCACTTGTTATATCAAGTCCCATGTAAATGTTTTTAAAAATCTGTTAATAATAATCTTTCTCTTAAAAAGTAACTTTAGACATTCACCTTCATTTAAAGAATTCACTAATTTCTCCAATCCATGGTCATCCCGATTATTGTAAAGAAAAATCAATTGTTTCTTTTTATACATGACAAATCTATCGGCCAGCATTGCACTGGGCTGTGCCACAAAAATTTCTTATAGGAGCAGATATATGTGCGTTATCCGGCGACTTCATTGAGGTAAGATTTTTCAATTTATTCAGAATGTATTTTCAGGGCCATGACGCAGCGCTGCTGACGTCAAAATTTACCAGTTTAGATTCACAGTCAATTATTGAAAGGTTATAAGTGACCCACAATTTTATTGAGAGGTTAGTCACGTTATTATTGTGAGGTTACGGAATAATAAACTGTTGGTAGGTTACATTATATATATATATATATATATATATATACACTCCTGGAAATTGAAATAAGAACACCGTGAATTCATTGTCCCAGGAAGGGGAAACTTTATTGACACATTCCTGGGGTCAGATACATCACATGATCACACTGACAGAACCACAGGCACATAGACACAGGCAACAGAGCATGCACAATGTCGGCACTAGTACAGTGTATATCCACCATTCGCAGCAATGCAGGCTGCTATTCTCCCATGGAGACCATCGTAGAGATGCTGGATGTAGTCCTGTGGAACGGCTTGCCATGCCATTTCCACCTGGCGCCTCAGTTGGACCAGCGTTCGTGCTGGACGTGCAGACCGCGTGAGTCGACGCTTCATCCAGTCCCAAACATGCTCAATGGGGGACAGATCCGGAGATCTTGCTGGCCAGGGTAGTTGACTTACACCTTCTAGAGCACTTTGGGTGGCACGGGATACATGCGGACGTGCATTGTCCTGTTGGAACAGCAAGTTCCCTTGCCGGTCTAGGAATGGTAGAACGATGGGTTCGATGACGGTTTGGATGTACCGTGCACTATTCAGTGTCCCCTCGACGATCACCAGAGGTGTACGGCCAGTGTAGGAGATCGCCCCCCACACCATGATGCCTGGTGTTGGCCCTGTGTGCCTCGGTCGCATGCATTCCTGATTGTGGCGCTCACCTGCACGGCGCCAAACACGCATACGACCATTATTGGCACCAAGGAAGAAGCGACTCTCATCGCTGAAGACGACACGTCTCCATTCGTCCCTCCATTCACGCCTGTCGCGACACCACTGGAGGCGGGCTGCACGATGTTGGGGCGTGAGCGGAAGACGGCCTAACGGTGTGCGGGACCGTAGCCCAGCTTCATGGAGACGGTTGCGAATGGTCCTCGCCGATAACCCAGGAGCAACAGTGTCCCTAATATGCTGGGAAGTGGCGATGCGGTCCCCTACGGCACTGCGTAGGATCCTACGGTCTTGGCGTGCATCCGTGCGTCGCTGCGGTCCGGTCCCAGGTCGACGGGCACGTGCACCTTCCGCCGACCACTGGCGACAACATCGATGTACTGTGGAGACCTCACGCCCCACGTGTTGAGCAATTCGGCGGTACGTCCACCCGGCCTCCCGCATGCCCACTATACGCCCTCGCTCAAAGTCCGTCAACTGCACATACGGTTCACATCCACGCTGTCGCGGCATGCTACCAGTGTTAAAGACTGCGATGGAGCTCCGTATGCCACGGCAAACTGGCTAACACTGACGGCGGCGGTGCACAAATGCTGCACAGCTAGCGCCATTCGACGGCCAACGCCGCGGTTCCTTGTGTGTCCGCTGTGCCGTGCGTGTGATCATTGCTTGTACAGCCCTCTCGCAGTGTCCGGAGCAAGTATGGTGGGTCTGACACACCGGTGTCAATGTGTTCTTTTTTCCAATTCCAGGAGTGTATATATATATATATATATATATATGTGTGTGTGTGTGTGTGGGGAGGTTACATCGTTGCCAAATTTTTATCCCCCAGTGGAGCGTTATGTAAGAGGTCCATGACTAAGGAATTTGTCGCTAGCGCACTTGAGCAGATGTAATTTCGATAGATTGCTCTCGCGCTGCCTGCGATGTGTAAGCTTTAAGAGAATCTCAGACCAGAGAGCAGTGTGGACTGCTGTAGGAACTAAAATCAACATTATCTCTTTTCGTTTTCTGTCCACGTCCCGTTCTTAATCTATTACATTCGGATACATTTCTATATGTCTTACTTCCATTCCAAGCACCAGATTTTTATCTTGTGACCAAAATTGGAACTATTTTTTTCGCTAGACTTTTACCTTGAGGCCAAAATTGGATCTATTTTATTTTTTCAGCGTAAATCAGTTCCTCATTAACGCGTCAGAGTATCTACCAGGTTTCGCTGCCATACGATAACTACAGCCCACATTGGACCCATTTGAGTAGCTGCACTTTAATTATTCCCACCCGGTACATAATATTCCGGAAATGTGAAATGGACAACAGACTAAATTGTCTAATTGTGACCTTAAATTTGCGTCTGACTACGTATTTAACAAGGTTCTTCCTTATTCACATCGCATTCGGGAGGACGACGGTTCAATCCCGCGTCCGACCATCCTGATTTAGGTTTTCCGTGATTTCCCTAAATCGCTCCAGGCAAATGCCGGGATGGTTCCTTCCAAAGGGCACGGCCGACTTCCTTCCCCATCCTTCCCTAATCCGATGAGACCGATCACCTCGCTGTCTGGTCTCCTTCCCCCAAACACCCAACCAACCAACCTTACTCACAAGAGTGAAATCGAAAGATTTGCTTGCTGTGCACGAATTATAAGCTCATTGTCAGAAAAGTCATGCCAAGGGGATTGACGGGTCTTAGCAAATCGAAAGAAACCAAATGACATGGACTTATAATTAACTGATTTCTGACCCTTGCTAACGTGGTCTAGGAGACAACACTGTTCAGTGCACCAATATCTACTAGAGCAATGGTAATAAACTAAGCGAACGATAGCTGAAATATTACGAATAACTAATTTTGTAATCATATACTGAGGTATTGTCTCCTCTCTAAATTTGGTACCCACTGCCGGCATTCGATTTCAATCGACGCAGCTATTTCCATCAGTCACTTCGCCGGTAGACTTTTCTGGGTGCGTATACACTGTTGTTTTTACACTGGCATACTGTGTAGTAAAACAAAGATTCTTTTATCGAAATAATTGTCTCAAGCTTACCTACAGGAGTCCGCAAAATGCTGAGGAAGATATGGAGTACGTTTCTTCCATCCACGTCAGAAGACACCGTGAGACCTAGCCTACGGCATGTTCTGGTTATCATCGACCGGCATAAATGGCTGCTTGGAGCAAAATACAACCTAATTATCCGCTTCAAAAAATCGTAAAATGTAGAAAACCGTAATTGATTTACAAATATTAAAACACAGATTTTTCTCGAAACCTAGAAGAAGTTTTGAACAAAATCGACACTGTTCCGAATACTATTCAGAAAATATATCTCATCTTCCAGACTACAGACTATTTTGGATAAAGTCTTTTCTGTGATTGAAACAACCATACGTAACATACAAAAGTCCCAGTTCTTTGGGAGTCAAGCGGGCTGTATACCGTGTCACCCTGAATAGTCTCCTCGAACAGAGCGTGTATGTGACGGTAATGGATACAGGTGCAGTTTTCATGATGTACACGAATTCTGCTGGTTGGTGGTGATGTTTTACTCCATTGAGTCCCATGACGACCGATCAAGAAATAAGCACTTTTTAATCTGTTTAAGCTGATTCTTCGCTGTTTTGTTCACGTGGGACGTTAGAAGATGTGGATTCATTATCGTGAGAACCGTCGGTTCCTGAACAACAACTTTCTTCGTGATCAAATAGAGCTGCGTCTTCAGCCCATTTAGAAACTGTCGATGTAATTCAAAATTATGATCACTTGTGCTGACTTCAGATGATGAGCTTTTGCTTCTAACAGATAATGCGGAATTCCTGCTATAAGTAAAAGATGTTAGTATCTTGCATAATTATTCTGTTTGTGAAATTAAATTGTGTTCATCAGAAACATTTTTGTCGTCAAGAAGCACGCTTACATTTCAAAACAAGATTTGACTGCACCTTTTACTGTAGTTCTGACTTTTCACGCATAATAGTGCCGAACTGTTAATTTTTGTCAGCAATCTTTCCAGTATAACATGCAGTTCAGACTAAAGAGAAGTAAACTATTCCACAAACATGTAGCATTACATGATTAGTAAAGAAAAATAATTGAACAGTGTTGCACTAAATAATATTTTTCCTAAAGAAAGTCAATTGTATTGCGAAGAACTTCACTGTACACGAACTTAAGTAACAATTTTTAATGTAGTTTATTGATAAAACAAAAGCTGCCGGTTCCAGAAGATCCCTGTTATGAACCCAGGGGTTAATTCTATACAGATAATGATCTCCGCATAGTTTATCATTTCTTAACACTCCGGCAATGTGATTGAATATTACAGGGATTAGTGCAAGTCAAGTAGAATTGCGTTTATTTTCATATCTTTCATTATTTACTCCTGAGGGTTAGGAGCGTTGTTGTCGACGAAATTTTCTTATTTTCAGCCAAATGTATCAGCAGGCAGGTAGTGGACTCCGAACTGGGAATAATAGGGAGAGAATTGCAGTTCCGGCATTCGCCTTACAATCAAAAGAAACCTCCCTGAATCCTGGTTGGAACCAGGAGAGTGGAACTATTGTAAATATTTCTGGGTCCATTTTGACCATAGTCCCGGTCAAAAGCTAAAATTGTGTGTGTGTGTGTGTGTGTGTGTGTGTGTGTGTGTGTGTTGAATACTATGTTGCCTTTCCTCTTCAAGCGACTGTCTAAACTAACACTCGGATTAAACTATAGTACGCTGCATTTCCGCTTTAGTTGTCTCTTTAATCTGGGAGACGGAATTGAACTGGGAGGACTGAGTGCTCGTATCAATGTGACCGTGTAATATACCGTAAGCGAGAGTATAATAGAACTGCACCACAAGACATTGCCTTGTTTTTGGAGAATAGGAGTCAGCAAAGGTGGGTAAGAGCGGACATTTGTCCTCGCGCCTTTACCTTTGACCCTGGATTACAAACTTTCTTGTAATCACACAGGAATGATTGTCTATCGCTCCGTTAATAGTTTAAGCAATCCCAGCGTAATGTGGACGACCACAGAGAAAATTACTGTAGCTCTCGACAACGCTGCATAAACTATTTTTCCATTTTTGTCCGCCACCAAGGGCGAATTACGCCTTTGGAAAAGCTGCGATTTTGCGCTGATCTAAGCTCAAGACAGATACGAACATGTAGTGAGCAGTGCTGAAACTGGTCCAGTAAGAGAGACTGTAACTGTCGTTCCTAAGAAAGCATGGGACTATTTTATCTCTCAAATAATGATAAAGGAGATCGTACGTTGTACTAATTTAAAAATAGGCGCGCCGCTAACATCAAGAAAAAATGGCAGAGTGTTACGTTATAGGAAATGAATACAGTTTATGGACTCCTGATTATTACTTGTGTAGGCAGAATCTTGAATGTTCTAATCCACCATAGCACGACAACTTCGTCAATCCTTCTCACTTGTCCACAATTTCAGTTCGCAGAGTTTTAGATACACACAATCGTGAGATTCAAACAGAAACGGACTGGGGAGGCCAAGTGAAGCGAGCGAACCAGTACGCTTCATTTGGGAACTTTACATAGAAAACTGCCAACAAAGGATGTATCCTGATGAAATGTTACCTATTGATAAAGTTTCTGTCCACTTCAGAGGCCGTTACATATTCATTTAATATAGTCAAAGCAAACCATAAAATATAAATATTATGGCTTCGCGATTTTTTGATTACGTAAGCCAGAGATGAAACTAAGGTTTCCACGATCACAGAAGTTTTATTCTCACCCATCTGGCTCCACACACAATTTGACAATTGGTATGTTACGTACCCAAAAATGTGTCATATTGCCAAAATTCTCGGCACTTGTAGATTAAGTTCATACCAAGAAGCGAGAGGTAGTTAATTCTATAATAAAACTAAATGAGTGGTTGGTTCTCTTGACCAAACGGCAAATACATGCACGTGTAGGAGACAGTCAGTAAGCTGACCTTTTGCCTTCCGTACAAATGTAATGGATCTAGCAGCCGTAAATGACCAGTGTTGACGGCCGGGGTGACCAAGCGGTTCTAAGCGCTACAGTCTGGAACCGCGCTACCGCTACGGTCGCAGGTTCGAATCCTGCCTCGGGCATGGATGTGTGTGTTGTCCCTAGGTTAGTTAGGTTTAAGTAGTTCTAAGTTCTAGGTGACTGATGACCTCAGAAGTTAAGTCCCATAGTGCTCAGAGCCACTTTTTTGATAATTCCTAGGCGGTATTCGCTAATTTTATACAATTTCCGTAGTTACTTGAGCAGTACCAAATTCTCTGTGTTGTACAGATGGGAGTACTACAAAATCATGAGATCCTGTCTTTCTTCTTTGCATTCTTGATGATGAGTTCTAGATTCTCATTTGCCGGTATTTCGTAAGCAGCATGCAACACAGAACACTTTTAAATGTCCCATAAGGCTTTTTACCTAGCAAGACCCTCATGTGGAGTCATTTCAGTACTTGCCTGTTCAGCTGTTATCCCATTTTCAAACACATGCATATTTTCTGCCCATAGCATTGGTCGCTTTGCTGCACTGTCTTCTGCATAATCATCCTAGTCCATCTGTTACAATGTCTGAAATGACCCTTGCAAGTGTCTTCTTGTTTCTCACCATGATCTTCAAGCATTTCCAACCATCAGCCTACAGTGAAACCAATTGTAAAGACGTGTTCTGGCTGATAACCTTAAGGCCGGGTCAGTACTTCATCAGTTTACTTGAGGAGTCCACTTGAAGAGCAAATGGTTACAATAACGTACTTCACAGCAGCAAATAATCCAAAGCAAACAGGGAGCATCGTGACAGGTCTAGGGATTAGTGACCACAAGGTCGTTGTAAAATGGTTCAAATGGTTCAAATGGTTCTGAGCACTATGGACTCAACTTCTGAGGTCATTAGTCCCATAGAACTTAGAACTAGTTAAACCTAACTAACCTAAGGACATCACACACATCCATGCCCGAGGCAGGATTCAAACCTGCGACCGTACCGGTCTCGCGGTTCCAGACTGCTGCGCCTAGAACCGCACGGGCACTTCGGCCGGCCAAGGTCGTTGTAGCCAGACCGAATACGGGAATATTGACATCCACCAAAAATAAACGCAACGTATAGTTTATTTAAAATATCAGATAAAAAATGCCTTGACAGGTTCCTAAGATACAGTCTCCATTCCTAGAATATTATGTAAGCGTATATCATATGTGGCCTGCATTCAGAGAAACAGTGTCAATGCCAGTTGAGAGGTTTACACAAAATAAATTAATAAGAGATGGATCTGACCCACATGGTACACGAAGCAGGTAAGAACACTATCGGAGAAACAACGAATACAGTATAACAGATTCAAAAGAACACAAAATCTCCAAGATCGAAATTTATTTTTGATTTCAATGCAAGATGGTTTTTATAGCTTCCACAATGAAACCTGATAGAAAGTACAAAGAGATTCTGGTAGCATGAAAGTATACTAGCAGCAAGATGCATTCAAAACATTCTCTGTAGGATAGCAATGATAATTTTACCGATGACGATGCCACTGAAGCGGAGTTAGTAAACATGGTTTTCCAAAGCTTCGTCACCAAAGAAAACGAAGTAAATATTCCAGCTCTACATAGTAGGTGTCCTCGGTGTAGTGATTCACTTTAAGTCACTAAACAAAGGCAAATCTTTCGGTCCATATCGCATACCAATAGGTTCCTTTGAGTGTGTGCTCCTATAACAGCTTCATACGTAGCAGTCATGTACAGCACCTCGCTCGACGAAAGAACTGTATCTAAAGACTGGAAAGGTGTACAGGTCATACCAATACACAAGGAAGAAAATAGGAGTAACCCGCTGAATTACAGACCCATATCATTGACACCGCTTTGCAGTAGGAGTTCGGACGTAATAGTGTGTACAAAAATTTTAAATTAAAGAGCTCCTCAATCAGCACGGATTCCGAAAACACAATTCTTATGAAACATAACTAGCTTTCTAGAAATAATGAGAATTTTCAGATGGCCTAGGTAACGGTCAGCCACATATCTCGAAACCAAATTTTAATCTGAAAGTCATTTCCAGGTGAACATGTGGATTTTGAACACAATTTACTGGTTATGAACTGCACTGAAGAACAATCGAAAAGAAAGGAGATTAACCTAGAATCTGAAAACATTGAAAGAACCAGACGTTGATGAGAATTTCAAAGGCAGCATTTGACAAAGACTGACTGAAACAGCAGAAGGAATACGGAAAGAGTGAATAGCTTTGAGAGAGGAAACATTGAAAGCGAAAGCGGATGAGATAGGCAAAATGAGTAGGCTTGATAGTAATCCTTATAAGGTGTCAGGCAAATCCAACACCTTCCATGAAAACCCTGACATGATAAGCAAATCCAGTAGTATGTCACGTAGCTCCGAATAAATCGTGAAATTAAATTAACCAAAGTAATACGAGTAACGAGTGAGCAAATGGAATACCACAGACTAACACAACAATGCCATAAATGCATGTCATACCCCACCGTGAGAGCGACGCAGTTCTGAGGAGAGAAACGAGAACAGAAGCCGACAGCAGAACCGGGTTAAGCTAGAAGGCCCTACGATAAGGGACGGACTGGACACCCACGTCGCCAGCCTACCGCTAAGACTACCACCCGCACGTTTTAGCGTGAGACTTTTTCGCATCTCTGTTATGTCAAGGACCACCCTCCAGCCCATGTTAAAAGCTAGAGCTCTCCATAAAAACGGTATAGATCTTACGATAGCACAAAAAGGTCCACTACCACCAGCAAGTTTTAGCGTGAGACTTTTTTGCGTCTCTCTTACGTTAAGGACCAGCCCCCCCCCCCCCCCCCAGCCCATATTAAAAGCTAAAGCACTCCAGAAAAACAGTATAGATCTTATGATAACGCTAAAAGGACCACACCAGCTGCAGGTTTTAGTGTGAGACTTTTTCGCGTCCCTGTTACGTTGCAAACTTTAAAAACATTGCCCCACCACGAAAAGTATAACGTTTCTCATTGGATAGACAGAATTTTTGTAGGCAGAGCTTAAGGTTAACATTGAGACCCTGATTGGTCAGATGAAAACACAGCAAATTTTAGTAAGGAGAAGTTAGGGAAGAGTTGTTTCCGAGAGGGCGAGCTGGACGGAGCTGCGCCCCTGACGAACACCGAAAAGGTAATGAACCCACGCGATGCCGCATAACAGTTTCACTCAGAACGGCAGAAGTCTCATCTGTTACACCCCCGTTTTGGCGTAATACTAGTGTCGATCGTAAATTAAAGCTCATGGTGTTCACATTTGCCACTTGAAGTAAAAATCTGAAATGCGATGATTTTTCTGTTACATAGTTACTGAGAAGCCACATCAGCCACTGTAATTTACGACAAGTTAGATAAGTTATTAAAGATAATTGAGGGTCATTGTAGACCATTTTGATAGTTTTTCTCTTTTGTGAAACTTAATTTAAACCTAGATTATAGATGTGATATGGCATAGGTCATCCTTCGATCCATTGCAGAACTTGGAAACCCATTCAGGGAATATTCGTTCTCATTTTTGTTGAACGCAGTTGGTTTTTACCATCGGGCAGGGGCACCCGACGGGCGAAGACGACATATGGTCCGGAGCGGGCAAGAGTTCCATGTCGGAGGACAGCTGGTCACTGGAAGCGATCGGCGGCGCGTGACCCAGGGAGGCGCCCTGCGGTGTCAGCAACGCGTCCACTACGGGCGTCGCCGGCGGGAGAACAGGCGGCGGATGCGGCGGCGGCGGTGGCGCGTCGCCATGGGGCAAACTGGAAGGCAGCGTCGGTAACACCTGGGGCTGAGGCGAGCCAGTAGATGGGTCCCCGGGGGGGTTTACCGGACGTCACCGCCGCTGAAAGCAGACGGCGAGCGGCAGATCCCGTGCGACGACAGAGGCGCAGCTGATTGAGATGCTGACGCACCTCACCAGAGACCCCCAAAACCAGATACATAGCGCGCCGAGGCAGCGAAGTATGCGCCCTTTGAGCCAACGCCGTGAACCTCTATAGTGGCGATAGTAGACAACGTCGCCTGGAGCAAAAGCAGGTGCCTGCCGCTGCACAGGAACCTGATGCGGCGGATGTAGCAAAGATATCAAGGTTCGATGACGACGACTGTGGAGCAACTCAGCCGGCGAGCGATCATCTCGGGGCTGAGAGCGATACGAGGACAAAAAGAGCAATAACGCGTCCTCCCGAGAATGCGACTCTTTCAACTTCAACATCTGTGACTTGATAGTCCTGACCAATCGTTCAGCGGCACCGTCTGACTGTGGCGAAAACGGCGCGGACGTCAGATGTTGAATGCCATTGGCCTTGCAGAATGACTGAAATTCTGCGGACACGAATTGTGGGCCATTGTCGGAAACAATAGTCTGTGGAAGACCTTCAATGCAAAAGATAGCGGATAACGCTTGGATGGTGGCAGATGACGTCGTGGAAGACATCCGGACAACAAAAGAAAAATTACTGAATGAATCTACCACAACCAACCATCGATCATTCCAGAATGGACCAGCAAAATCGATGTGTAAGCGTTGCCAAGGGGAAGTGGCTTTTGGCCATGCAAAGAATTTCCGCGGTGGTGCTGATTGTTGCGCGGCACACACCATGCAAGGAGAGCACTTATTCGTAATCGCGGCATCGATTCCGAACCAAGTACAGTGCTGACGAGCAAGTTATTTCGTTCTCACGATGCCCCAATGTCCTTGGTGGAGAAGCTGTAAGACAGAGGACTGTAACGAACGTGGTACCACGACGCTGGACTGATCATTATCAGAACGCAACAGCAAAACACCACGTCGTACAAAAAGTCTCTCCTTGTGAGCAAAAAATCGGCGAACCAACGGGTCCCCGATCCGTGACTTTGACAAGGGCCATTGCGTAGCAACAAAATGCAGAACTGTAGCAAGGACAGGGTCGACAGCTATGGCTGTAGCTACACGACGAAAATCAATGGGAAACGATTCGACCACGTCATCGGTTTCCGCATCAATGAACATGCAAGCAAGTTCGGAGGAATCGAATGCCCTATCCTCAGCAACAGGCAAGCGGGACAACGCGTCGGTGTTTCCGTGCTTAGCAGTGGACCGAAACAAGATATCGTAGCGGTACTGCGAGAGGAAAATAGACCAGCGAATGAATTTCCGCGCCGTACGTGGAGGTACAGCCTTGGTCGGATGAAAAAGCGATGTCAAAGGTTTGTGGTCTGTGATTACGGTAAAGTGACGACCATACCAGAAATCATGGAACTTTGTAACAGCAAATACGAGAGCCAATGCTTCTTTCTCGATCTGTGAATAATTTCTTTGCGCAGACGAGAGCAATTTGGACGCAAAGCCAATAGGGCGATCGTGCGATCCATCGTTGTGCCCAAGCACAGCACCGATCCCGAAATCCGATGCATCCACCATCAACAAGAGGGGCTTCTTGGGATCGAATGGCGTAAGGCAAGTATTGGAAAGCAACGCCGATTTCAACTGGCGAAAGGCGCGTTCGCATTCCGTCGTCCAGACGAACGGAACACCCTTACGGCGTAAGCGATGAAGCGGAGCTGAAATGGAAGAGGCATGCGGTACATATTTCTTATAATAGTTGATTTTTCCCAGCACACTCTGTAGCTGCTTCAAATTCTGCGGCGTAGGCAAGCCTTGTATGGCACGAAGGTGCGTGGGACTGGGATGTATGCCTTGGGTATTGAGGACATGTCCCAGTATGGCAAGTCCCGAGCAAAAAACACACATTTGTCCTTCCGCAAGCGGAGACCATTTTGCCGCAAGACCTGAAATTATGTTCTGAGATTGGCCAAATGTTCTTCTTCCGTCTTTCCGGAGATCACAATATCGTCTAGATAATTTGCTGCACTAGGGACCGACGCACAAACAGTTTGTAGATATTGCTGAAACAATGCAGGGGCGGGCGCACACCCGAATGGCAGTCTTTTGAATCGATACAACCCAAGATGCGTGTTAACCACCAAAACGCGCTGGTATTCTTCGTCCACCGGTATTTGCAAGTACGCATCTGCTAGGTCCAACTTCGAAAAATATTTACCCGGGCACAGTTTGTCAAAAAGATCTTCCGGGCGGGGTAAAGGAAAAGTTGCAATCACTAGTTGTGGATTCACTGTTGCCTTGAAGTCCACACACAGTCTCAATTTTCCGGAAGGTTTTGGCAAAATTACTAAGGGTGATGCCCAGAGAGAAGCCTGCACAAGTTCAATTACATCTTGTGATTCCAAATCGTGTAATGTTTTTGCGACCTCATCACGCAATGCGTGGTGAACATGGCGCACTCTGAAAAATTTCGGTTGCGCGTTTACTTTCAGTTCCAAATGTGCTTTATAGTCCTTAGCGCAACCGAGGCCCGGTGCAAAAATGTCTGCAAATTCTTCACAAAGACGAGAAACACTGTCTGAAGGCACAGTCTGGTTCACTGAGAGGACCTGATTTCCTATAGACAAGTTAAATAACTGAAATAAATTGAAACCAAACAAGTTCACTGCAGAAGAAGAACGAAGGATGTAAAATGACACAAGTTTTGTTTGTCCTCTGTATGTTGCAAGAAGGCTGCGCTGTCCTAACACAGGGATAGCTTGACCGGAATAACTACTTAAATTAACCTTTGCGGCACGCAACGGAGGTGTGCCCAGCAGTTTGTAAGTGTCTTGATTGATCAGTGAAACTGCAGCTCCGGTATCGAGCTGGAATGGTATCACTTTGCAGGTAATGTCCAAGTCTACAAAAAGTTTATTGTCCTGCTGACGACAAGAGCGACTGTCTCGTGCAACGTGAACTGACACTGGTACATAATCACTTGCGACTGGACGGGAGTTCGGGCGATGTCGACGCACACTGTTTTTGGGACGAACACAGTCACTGTTAGAGAGAGTGGCACTGCGCGGAGTGGAATGAACTACATGAATTTCCATGGGCGAAGGATCGCGAGCCTGAGTATCCTTGGTTCGATTCCGATTCCGACGCGAAGCAAAGGGCTTGGAACGGCTTTGAGCTTCCGATCTGAGCTTTTTCTGGCAAACACTCTGAACATATCCTTTTTTGTGACAATAAAAGCAAATAGCTTGGCGTGATGGGCAATTCGCACGCGAATGTAGTACATCGCGGGCATAATGTGATCACTGCATTTGCTTGCCGGCGCGGTACACGTGGCTGAGAGCCTGGCGGCAGTGGCGCGGCCGGGCGCGAGGACTGTTTACTGCTCCCTGCATCTCACCCGGCGGGCCAGTTAATCTGACACACTGCTGGCGAAGTTTCAAATGATTCCTGAGCAAAGTCAAGTGTGTCCTGCCGATCCAATATGTCCAGCACTTGTTGAAGAGATGGATTTACTAGTTTCAAAATCTGTTCCCTTATACGAGCATCAGAAACGTTCTGTGCAATTGCATCGCGTACCATAGTATCTGAATAAGGGAGTCCACATTGACACTCAAAAGCACAATCCCTAGTAAGGCCTTGCAAGGTTGCAACCCACTCCCGATTAGTCTGACCTACCGTACGTTTTGTACGAAAGAAGGTATACCTTTTTGCAACTACATTGACTGATTCTTTGAAATATGCATCTAATGCAGACAAAAATTCTTCGTAGGACAGAGTTGCTACGTCGCGTCGGGGAAATAATTTGACTATCACACGGTACGTGGTCACACCTACTGAAGAAAGGAGAAAAGGCTGCCACTCGTTACCTTGAATTCTGTAGGCGGCGAGATGGAATCCAAATTGGCGTGACCACTCCGTCCAGCTTTCCAGTGCAGCATCAAAAGGTCGAAAAGTTGGTGCAACAGCGTGTTGTGGCTGCGTTAGCGGTGAAGCGGCTGCTGCCGCATCGTTTTGCATCGCACGTTGACCCTGGACGAGCTGTCCAAGGGCATCCAGTAAGGCCTGCGTCTGCTGATTCTGTAAGCGATAATATTCGGACAGTACATCTGGAGATTGTGGCGAAGCCATTACACAAGTAAATCAGGGCAATTTAGATAACAACACTTTTACTCTTGTCGCCAATGTTGTGGTTGGCAGGAGAGCCAACCGTGTTACTGAAGGAGGCCGAAATGCACGGGTTTTAGCTCACGCAGGATGGCGTGAGGTCTGGAACATGACAAGGGAATTAGAATTGAGAAAAACGGACGTAGCTGGTGGAATACTTAACTTTAATTCATTAATGGAGAACGTCGCTCTTTATGGTACATGATTCACAATATCAATAGTACGGATACTGGCGCCTTGCTAGGTCATAGCAAATAACGTAGCTGAAGGCCATGCTAACTATCGTCTCGGCAAATTAGAGCGTAGAAGTCAGTGAACCATCGCTAGCAAAGTCGGCTGTACAACTGGGATGAGTGCTAGGAAGTCTCTCTAGACCTGCCGTGTGGCGGCGCTCGGTCTGCAATCACTGATAGTGGCGACACGCGGGTCCGACGTATACTACCGGACCGCGGCCGATTTAAAGGCTACCACCTAGCAAGTGTGGTGTCTGGCGGTGACACCATACCAATCACAGGCGGAAAGTAACATACGTGAGAATGGAAAGCCAGGTCGCGAAGAGTACAGTGCAATGCATTCAGCTACACGTTCACAACCGATGGAAGAAAATTATTGCGTACCACTCCAACGGTACTACGCAAGGGTAGGCGAAAGTTACAGTGGACAATATCCAATGGATCTCCCACAACAGGGAAGAACGACGGGAGAAATGATCAGAAACAAAAGTGGCGAAGAATCGCGAATTTCATATGGAACTATGACGAAGTACGACAACGATCATTTCCTCACAGTCAGAAAATTTCAACACTTTCGAGAAGGAAACTCATTACATCCACGAACTTTTATTGATCAATTCCGAGTAGGATTACCAGAACACTGGACGCTAACACACCAATTAGACTTTATATGTGCACACATGTCAGGAACAGTCGCAGAAGTCATGGAAAATGTTGCAGCGACATGCCGATCGTACGAAGATTTCAGAGAGAAGTTTCTCTCACGATATTGGTCCAGCGAAGCACAGAACAGAGTGAAGTACGAGTTATTACAGAACTCATATTTTGAAAATTCAGGAGAGAAGAGTCCCGTGAAATTTTTCGAAGTAATGGCAAACAAAAATCAATGCTTAGATGTACCATACAGTGACGGAGAGTTGATTAAATTATGCGCGATGAAGCTACCATTGAAATACCAGCAATCATTAGTAGGTCGCGGAGGCAATGACGTCGAAGCATTTAAAGGTATTCTGAGGGAACTAGAGTTCATATTTTCGGAAGATGACGCAAGAAAAAGACGAAGCGCACGTGAAAACGAACGCAAAAAGCTGTGGAATCCACAAGACACAGTACGAAGAAACAATAATCACGAACCACGTGAAAATTTCGCACCAAGAAACGACAACAGATTTCAACAAAGAACCGGTTACGGATTTAGAAGAGAATATGGCAGTAACTATAATTCACCCAGGAACGGCAACAACTATTACAGAGGGAATAACGACAACTGGAACGGGTACTGGAGAATCAGTATACCGACAAATTATCAACAAAGAAACCACCATCAACAAGCTGAACAAGAAAAGCGAATACAGATAGAAGAGGTGGAGATAAGACCATCAAACCCCGATAAAAGTTCGAATTGACAGCTAAGCACCCATGCCAAAGAGAATGACGCACCGACCCAGGACAATTGCAGCACCGTCAACAGAGAAATCAAAATCTTACCACGAGAAGAGAAGAAGGAAGAAACAAATCCGCAGGGACCAGATGAAAAGGAAGACAAGAAAATAACAACATCGTGTTGGGACGAAATTAATTGGGAGAATACTGACGAGGAAGATGAATTACCAGAGGATGCACAACGAATGTAGGAGGAAAGGACGAAGTAATGAGTATTGCAGAGCTATTTGAGATGGAAACCAGGGAAAGCGAATTCAATGAGGATAATGCGCAGTCGACAGAAGTTGAAAATAAGTTACAAGTGGGCACACAACCCAACGTATATAATGAACGAAGTTATGAAGCGATATTTAGAGCATTTAGATGCGATTATGTGGAAGTAGCGACGAAGAAGGAGAAGATAGACGAGGATGAGGAAAAAGTAGAGGATGTAGAAGAAAGCGTAAATGAAGGAAGAAAAAGAGAAGAGGAAATAAAAGAGAGAGAAGGAGCAGTCGAAGCTTATCCTACAGAAAGTTCGAATACACAAGGGAAATACCTAAAAAGACTCATGTATGATTCAGTGGAGGATTCGTTGATGCAAGAAGAATAAGAACAGAACCAACCCTTTCAAATTCAACCAATTTTGAAGGCCATGGTAAAGCACATCCCAGTCAATATTGTAACTGATAGCGAAAGTGAACTGACTGCGATCTCAGAAAATTTATTCATGCAGTTTAATGCCAATGAGGAATTGCCACTTCTGAAAACACGTAAGATTAAAGTAAGAGGTCCTATTAGAAACAATGCTGCGGAAGTTACGAGACAAACGAAGTTAACTCTTTCGTGCCAAGGTCAAAAGATCGAAGCCAATTTCGTGATTATACCTAAACTAACTGTAGATTTGATTATAGGTGCAGATTTTTTAAATGAGAGACGAGCGAAAATAGATATGGGGATAGGTAGCGTAACTTTCGGGAATGTCACACTTCTCTTTGAGCAAAAGCTAAAATTAGAAGAAGTACCAGTTATAAACAAACAATTAAGAAGGATGCAAGATAAAGAGGATGAATAGGGGCAATCGCCTCAACTCATGTTAGAAGTTCATAAAGAAATCGACGAAAAATTGCAAGAAGTGAAGGTATTTTGGAACACAGTAAAAGAGAATTTGAGGGTATTTTAGGATATAAAGCAGAGGTATTTTTACCTAAGACTGACAGTATTAAACACTTTCAGTACAAGTTTGAAGAATAATTTTATTACTGGTAAATAATCAGCACAATATTTCAAAATTATGTTGCAGATAAGATCGTCAGGAGAAAGAAGAATGAAGAGAGAGGAAGGTGGGAAAAAGAAAGTAATTTCAATAATAACACCAATAGTACCATAGATTAAGATGAAGGGATAAAGCGTAGATAGTCTAACAGCATGAAATAATAAAATGCTATACACCACGACACTACACAAAAATAAAAAAACGAATTTGAGGATTCTTGAGTTAAGACTCCAAATATCTTAGAATTGTAACATGGAAAGGGCGCCGAAATTTGTAAAGCTTTTTAAGAAGGCACAAAACAAGTAGGTACTAGATATATGTTAGATGATTATAAGTAAAACTTTTTGTAAGAACCATTGTAAAAACTCCAGCAAGGAAGAGATGCAACGACCCACAAGCTGAAATGCAAGAAGTATCAAAAAAGAAAAGGACGTAATTAGCAAGACACGAGGACAGCGAGAGCAACAGAAGGCCCTTGTAGCGAAAGTGGGCAATAAATTTGCCTGCTAGGTGGAATACTGCTGGGATGGACCGTGACAGAGCCCTGCAGAGACGTGACGGGATGCCGAACATCAGAAGGGGCTGGTTGCACGGACAGACAAGCAGACACCAGATTTTCACTGCTCGTAAACCCCTGAGCGCCCCGACTTAACGGAGCGAGCAAAAAACGGCCCGACGAGAAGACCACTTGGGCAAGCCACCACTGGCAAAAAATATGTGTAAACGTCACACTACTGCTACTAAACAGCACACTGATGCACGAAACTGAAGAAGAGCATCCACAAAGTAAAAATGACGCGCCCAAACAATTTATCGAACTGTTACTAGGAGGAGAACTTCAAAGCGACTAGTTATCAATAAATATTTCCATATCCTGCCCACAGAAGAACCAAGAAGCAAGTGAGAAGCAGAGAAAAAGCAGGAAGAACAGAAGTTAAAGATTCACAAGATTGAGACCAAGAAAGAAGATGGGTGAAGAATAGACGACATACCTTCCCAAATCCCTATCCTATTGTAAACTAGTCGTCTGTGAAGTATTACAACGAAAAACGACTGCATTCAGCGACACGTAACGATGACTTTCACGCATACAAAGCCAGTAAACCACGAGATTCTGCACTCACAGCTCCATTCCATTATGGGCCCTCCACAACAGCAACACAAACTTGCAAAACCAACAAGGAACGACGAAAGAACCTGTACATCAAATGCTTGCCCACATCCATCTCGCTCAAGTCCATCACCTTCTCGCAAAAACATACGCCAACCTCATGCTTTAACATTCATAGCATTGTGTGAACGTGTGAAATCAAATTATGTGATGTAGGAATTGTGCAAAAGAAACGTGTGAAAAACTAAACAAGTTAAGCACACCAGCTAGCTAATAAACTAAAAAATAACAGTCATTGACTATGGACTTAAGTAAAAAATAGACTGTTGATAAAAACAAGTCATTAGATCTTAAATGGACAGTATATAAAGAACACAAAGTAAGGCAATATAAACGCTAAAACTATGTACCACTTATTTTCTCCTCATAAAAATAAAAGAATAACTATATTTTACGTATTTTCTCCTTATAAAAACAAAGAATAAAATTTATCTTGTTGGATGTTTTCCCTTTTTTTAACATTTGTACCATTTGTTAGGATTATATCTCAATACTTGTGTATGTATATTTCTTTGTCAAGGCAATTCTTGGAAATAATTCTTATTTGTTAGTGTAACAATGTTGAAATGAGTGTCTAGAAACAAAAACATTTTACTTGTACATGATATTTCGAAAATGTGTTAGGAATAGATACTTAATTACTACATTTATAAAAACAATATTTCTAAGAAAATCGATGTGAAAGACTCCTCACTTTCGATAACAAACTTCTTAAAAAAAAACTTCACACTTAAGTAAAGAAGGAAAATAATTAAAAATTAATAATAGTATAAAATATTCTTCTCTTGTCATTTAAATTATAATGTGGAAGAATATAAAAATATAAATTAGTAATACAAACTAGCATAGAACAGAATAACGTGGCTGAACAGTACGCAACAAAATTTAGACAAATTAGAAAATTTTTGACTGACTTAGACAACGATTCAATCATTGCCTAAATTCAGTGCGAAAATTAAGTTTGAAGGGTGGTGATATGTAAGGTGTCAGGCAAATCCAACACTTCCATGAAAACCCTGGCATGATAAGCAAATCCAGTAGTATGTCACATAGCTCCGAATAAATCGTGACATTAAATTAACCAAAGTAATACAAGTAACGAGTGAGTAAATGGAATACCAAAGACTAACACAACAATGCCATAAATGCATGTCATACCTTCCCACCGTGAGACCGACGCAGTTCCTAGGAGAGAAACAAGAACAGAAGCCGACAGCAGAACCGTGTGAACTAGAAGTCCCTACGATAAAGGACGGACTGGACACCCACGTCGCCAGCCTACCGCTAAGACTACCACCCACACGTTATAGCGTGAGACTTTTTCGCGTCTCTGTTATGTCAAGAACCACCCTCCAGCCCATATTAAAAGCTACAGCACTGCAGAAAAACGGTATAGATCTTACGATAACGCTAAAAGGACCACACCAGCTGCAGGTTTTAGTGTGAGACTTTTTCGCGTCCCTGTTACGTTGCAAACTTTAAAAACATTGCCCCACCACGAAAAGTATAGTGTTTCTCATTGGATAGACAGAATTTTTGTAGGCAGAGCTTAAGGTTAACATTGAGACCCTGATTGGTCAGATGAAAACACAGCAAGATAGTTTTTTTTAAACCAACTTCAGTAAATTGTAGTAAGGAGAAGTTAGGAAAGAGTTGTTTCCGAGAGAGCGAGCTGGACGGAGCTACGCCGGCCGCCGCCCCCCTGACGAACACCGAAAAGGTAATGAGCCCACGCGATGCCGCATAACAGCGCATTAAGTTTCACTCAGAACTGCAGAAGTCTCATTTGTTACACCCCCTTTTTGGCGTAATACTAGTGTCGATCGTTAATTAAAACTCATGGTGTTCACATTTGCCACTTGAAGAACAGATCTGAAACGCGATGATTTTTCTTTTATATAGTTATTGAGAAGCCACATCAGCCACTGTAATTTACGACAAGTTAGATAAGTTATTAAAGATAATTGAGGGTCACTGTAGACCATTTTGATAGTTTTTCTCTTTTGTGAAACTTAATTTGTACCTAGATTATAGATGCGATATGTCATAGGTCATCCTTCGATCCATTGTAGAACTTGGAAAGCCATTCAGGGAATATTCGTTCACATTTTTATTGAACACAGTTGGTTTTTACCATCCTGTATTAAAACATTTCCTTTTATCAATAGTGCAATTTATAAACGATGTTTTGCGAGTAGAATAAAATAGTCAATGGTAAACTTAACTGCTTTTTAGACGTTATTTTACCAGCTAAATAAAAGTAGGAAAGCCTTGAACCCCTTCCACTAAATTTAGTTAGTATTAAGATTCTTTTACAGGGAGGGAGTGCATGGAGCTGACGCTGAAATCATTAAGTATTTGATTATATCATCGCTAGTCTCACTGAACTCTTCTGAATTTTACATGTTATGTGTGGTCTAGCGTCTCCTTACCAGCAACAGGTCCCAGGTTCAAACTAGTCAATTCCCTAAAAAACACGCTCAGAGCGTCGTTGCGCGAAAGTGGTAGGGAGACACGACTTAGAACGACAGACACCACGCAGAATGTTAGATAAGGGCGATCCTCCCAGGATAGTAAAATACCATGATTGAACGTCGACCACATGCCTAACTAGGTCAGAAAAATATGCTGTTGAAAACAGACACGACCATGAATGTTTAGATCCTTGGATAACAGATGAGGTACTGCATCAAACTGATGTAAAGAGAAAATATAAAGAATGTAGCAAATGTACAAATGTAGCAGATAAAAGGAAATATTGGCATCCGAAAGTGAGACTGATGGTAAGGGCAAGGGGAAGAGGACAAGCGTAAGGTTCTACAAGTAATCACGACTAGGAAAAGATAGATATCTCATATGGGAGGTGAAGAGAAAAGAAAGCAGCTACAAGGTGGCGCACGATAAGTCACCTGATTTGTTTCATAAATAACACAATTGTTGTTGACAAGGTTTGTAGTTTATTGAAGTAGAAGTAAAGAATACAGCTTGGAAATACAACCTAATGAATCATATGTTCAGTATGACTGCCGTTTTGGTTTACAACTTCAAGTTGCACACGTGCATTTGTGACGATTCTCCGACACAAATCTTCTGGAATGGCATGGCATAACTCCACAATGATGGCCCTATGTTTCACTGCATTTTCGGGTTTTCTCGTTAAGGGACACTCAAGGAGCTGTGGGGAGGCCACATTCCTCCTCCTGCCTAAAGTTCTGGAAATCTGTTTCACAATACCATAAGGCCAAGTCTTCTGTGTAAGAAATCAAGCACAACGTTGGCAGTATGAGGGGGTGCTCCATCCTGCATGAACCATTGTGTCTGCATTGGAAAACGTGAGGCAATAAGTTGAGGAAAGAACTGGTTTTGCAGCATTTGTAACTAGCGTTCACCGGTTATTGTAACATCGAAGAAGAATGGATCGATGATACCATGGTTTGACATCGCCACCCCACACACACTTTCTCCAGTAAGTGTCTTTCGTGTGGATTATTTGCGGAGGCTCACGTGCCCAGAACAGAACATTCTGTTTGTTCACAACACCGTTCGCGTAAAAGTAAGCTTTGTTAGGAAACCATGTGTTGTGTAGCACTGCCTCTTGGTCTTGCTCGATTGCCCACCTTGCAAACTGCAGTTTCCACTCCTTATCTCAAACAGTAAGCTTATGCGCCACAGTCATCTTGAATGGATACAAACGAAGGTCCGATTGAACAATTCTTTGTACAGATCGCCGTGATATTCCCAACTAGGCACTGGCTCTTCTTGTTGATTTACTCGGACTACGAGTGAAAGCCACTCTACTGCTTCAATGTTTTGCGGCGAACGTACGGTACGTTCATGTGACCGCTGACACTCCAAAACAGATCCAGTACCTTCAATTTTTTTATGTAATCTGAGTATTGTCTGTGGTCTGAGAGCCTACCTTCTCTGTGTCACTGTAACGCTGTTCGTCGCCGCTAACAGTGACACAGACTTCGTCTTTTGCGCGACGGTCAACCATCCTTTGTCCGCCATCGCGGTGAACTGAAATGGTGGACTCACAGCGGAAGCGATGAACTGGCCACGACATCTGGTGTAATTTCCATAAACCGCCGAAGTTGAACGCACAATTTGAAAGCTATTGCCCCAATAGTATAGTTGTAGGATAAAATCGGGTAACTTATCGTGCGCCACCCTGAATAATAATAACAAGAGCTCAGATGTCTATCCAGCACCAAGCAAAGAAACAAAAGCTGAGAGATGGAACAAATGTATAAGAGGACTGTGCAGAGGAATTAAAGAAATGGAAGAGAACGTAAGTGAAGATGAGATAAGAGATATGACACTGTGGAATGAAAGACCTAAATTAAAACAAGGCCCCCGAGTAGACGACTTCACCGTGCAATTACTGAGGGCATTTGGAGGACATACCATCAGAAAATTATTCCACATGATTGGCCAGATATATGAGACAGGTGAAATATTGGTAGAATTCTTGAAAAATTTAATAATTCTAATTCCAGAAATGGCAGGGGCTGACGGCATACAAAATTTAACCCGAAAAAAGTCCGCACTAGCCAATAAATATGTACGAGCTAGAAATAATTTTAATCTACGTTGTTGTTGTTGTTGTTGTGGTCTTCAGTCCTGAGACTGGTTTGATGCAGCTCTCCATGCTACTCTATCCTGTGCAAGCTTCTTCATCTCCCAGTCCTTGCTGCAACCTACATCCTTCTGAATCTGCTTAGTGTATTCATCTCTTGGTCTCCCTCTACGATTTTTACCCTCCACGCTGCCCTCCAATGCTAAATTTGTGATCCCAGGATGCCTCAAAACATGTCCTACCAAGCGGTCCCTTCTTTTTGTCAAGTTGTGCCACAAACTCCTCTTCTCCCCAATTCTATTCAATACCTCCTCATTAGTTATGTGATCTACCCATCTAATCTTCAGCATTCTTCTGTAGCACCACATTTCGAAAGCTTCTATTCTCTTCTTCTCCAAACTAGTTATTGTCCATGTTTCACTTCCATACATGGCTACACTCCAAACAAATACTTTCAGAAACGACTTCCTGATACATAAATCGATATTCGATGTTAACAAATTTCTCTTCTTCAGAAACGCTTTCCTTGCCATTGCCAGTCTACATTTTATATCCTCTCTACTTCGACCATCATCAGTTATTTTACTTCCTAAATAGCAAAACTCCTTTACTACTTTAGGTGTCTCATTTCCTAATCTGATTCCCTCAGCATCACCCGATTTAATTTGACTACATTCCATTATTCTCGTTTTGCTTTTGTTAATGTTCATCTTATATCCTCCTTTCAAGACACTGTCCATTCCATTCAACTGCTCTTCCAAGTCCTTTGCCGTCTCTGACAGAATTACAATGTCATCGGCGAACCTCAAAGTTTTTACTTCGTCTCCATGAATTTTAATACCTACTCCAAATTTTTTTTTTTTTTTTTGTTTCCTTTACTGCTTGCTCAATATACAGATTGAATAACATCGGGGAGAGGCTACAACCCTGTCTCACTCCTTTCCCAACCACTGCTTCCCTTTCATGCCCCTCGACTCTTATGACTGCCATCTGGTTTCTGTACAAATTATAAATAGCCTTTCGCTCCCTGTATTTTACCCCTGCCACCTTTAGAATTTGAAAAAGAGTATTCCAGTCAACATTGTCGAAAGCTTTCTCTAAGTCTACAAATGCTAGAAACGTAGGTTTACCTTTTCTTAATCTTTCTTCTAAGATAAGTCGTAAGGTCAGTATTGCCTCACGTGTTCCAACATTTCGACGGAATCCAAACTGATCCTCCCCGAGGTCTGCATCTACCAGTTTTTCCATTCGTCTGTAAAGAATTCGCGTTAGTATTTTGCAGCCGTGGCTTATTAAACTGAAAGTTCGGTAATTTTCACATCTGTCAGCACCTGCTTTCTTTGGGATTGGAATTATTATATTCTTCTTGAAGTCTGAGGGTATTTCGCCTGTCTCATACATCTTGCTCACCAGCTGATAGAGTTTTGTCAGGACTGGTTGTTCCAAGGCCGTCAGTAGTTCTAATGGAATGTTGTCTACTCCGGGGGCCTTGTTTCGACTCAGGTCTTTCAGTGCTCTGTCAAACTCTTCACGCAGTGTCGCATCTCCCATTTCATCTTCATCTACGTCCTCTTCCATTTCCATAATATTGTTCTCAAGTACATCGCCCTTGTATAGACCCTCTATATACTCCTTCCACCTTTCCGCCTTCCCTTCTTTGCTTAGAAGTGGGTTTCCATCTGAGCTCTTGATGTTCATACACGTGGTTCTCTTCTCTCCAAAGGTCTCTTTAATTTTCCTGTAGGCAGTATCTATCTTACCCCTAGTGAGATAAGCCTCTACATCCTTACACTTGTCCTCTAGCCATCCCTGCTTAGCTATTTTGCACTTCCTGTCGATCTCATTTTTGAGACTTTTGTATTCCTTTTTGCCTGCTTCATTTATTGCATTTTTATATTTTCTCCTTTCATCAATTAAATTCAATATTTCTTCTGTTACCCAAGGAATTCTACTAGCCCTCATCTTTTTACCTACTTGATCCTCTGCTGCCTTCACTACTTCACCCCTCAAAGCTACCCATTCTTCTTCTACTGTATTTATTTCTCCCATTCCTGACAATTGTTCCCTTACGCTCTCCCTGAAACTCTGTACAACCTCTGGTTCTTTCAGTTTATCCACGTCCCATCTCCTTAATTTCCCACCTTTCTGCAGTTTCTTCAGTTTTAATCTACAGGTCATAACCAATAGATTGTGGTCAGAGTCCACATCTGTCCCTGGAAATGTCTTACAATTTAAAACCTGGTTCCTAAATCTCTGTCTTACCATTATATAATCTATATGATACCTTTTAGTATCTCCAGGATTCTTCCATGTATACAACCTTCTTTTACGATTCTTGAACCAAGTATTAGCTATGATTAAGTTATGCTCTGTGCAAAATTCTACCAGACGGCTTCCTCTTTCATTTCTTCCCCCCAATCCATATTCACCTACTATGTTTCCTTCTCTCCCTTTACCTACTGACGAATTTCAGTCACCCATGACTATTAAATTTTCGTCTCCCTTCACTACCTGAATAATTTCTTTTATCTCATCATACATTTCTTCTATTTCTTTGTAATCTGCAGAGCTAGTTGGCATATAAACTTGTACTACTGTAGTAGGCGTGGGCTTTGTGTCTATCTTGGCCACAAAAACGCGTTCACTATGCTGTTTGTAGTAGCTTAGCCGCACTCCTATTTTTTTATTCATTATTAAACCTACTCCTGCATTACCCCTATTTGATTTTGTATTTATAACCCTGTATTCACCTGGCCAAATGTCTTGTTCCTCCTGCCACCGAACTTCACTAATTCCCACTATATCTAACTTTAACCTATTATAACATCCCAGCTTCCTCAACCAAATTATAACATTTCAGCTCCTCAACACCAAATTATAACGTTGCATTAGGAGGTGTCTGCTTCGTGCAAAAGGTCTTGAGTTCATATTGACGACAACAAGTAATTCTTCATTACAGACGTTTATTTACAAAACAGAACTGACAGACTTCACAGACTCAACAACTGACTCTCCGAGCTAACCGCACTGCATATCCGAACTGAACTGGCCACTGACAACTCCTAGGTGTATTAATATCTTTCCAAACAATGAGAGTCTTTGACAATGTTTTGTTTACAATACGATAGCAATTCACGACTTAAAACTAAATTAGACATTACAGAATTTTAGTACAGATTAAAGTAAGTAAAAGGATCAGTACATATAAATTCTTACAAGCATAATTTCCAAATAGATTTTATAACATTTTTCTACCAGCTTCTGGATAACCTTCACCAGATTTGTACCGATGTTTCCAGAAATATCTTGACATTTCATTCTGGATATTTCTTGAGTGATTTAGAACAACTATTTATATGTAAAATGATTTAAATCATGTTTCAAAACGTAAATAAATCTTTCTAGCAATATTTCTTGATACAAATCGTCCCTCGAAACTGGGCTATGAAACAGTTTCCACAAGTTTTCGTATTTTTGCGATCACAATATAGAACTTCTCCATAGAAAGCTCCAGAAGCGTGCACCAAACGCTCATTCACAGACTTTCTCTTTAGCTGGTGAGTTTTTAAAAGTATCTTGTCCATATTACACGAAACAATCCAGCTCAAAACTGATAATTTATACAATTAATCAGAGCTACAGAAAACAGTGAGTCTTTCTTTTACAAAATGAAATATAATTACAAAATTGAATGAAAATAGGTTACTAACACTAATATATATTTACATTAATTCTATTTTTGTTCTTTCTGTGCAAAATGTCCTAATATTGACACAGTACAATATTTAAACATCACCAAAGTTTCCCTTTACATTTTGCATATCTGTATCGACATCCCCTAAAAGTCTACAGTATCGAATACTTCAATATGTCCCAATATGTCCTGTAATGTTACACCCCCCCCCCCCCCCCATCAGCACTTCCACGTGAAATACGGAAGGGTTGATGTCCTTACATTACAAAACAGAAAAGTTTTACACATATCTTTGGTGTCTTCTTTCTTGAAGACCGGTGATCTTCTTTCTTGAAGTTCGGTGATCTTCTTCCTTAAAGGTCGGTATACCTCAATGCCACACACTGTATTTCAGTCTCATCTTCACAGTCCGTATGGTTTCCATATACACTGCAGACTATCACAGGCTGCAATAGCACTGTCCGCTATGAATATACAGCATACAGTGGTCAAACCCAGTTAAACATTAGCAAAAGCATTTAATAGTCGGTGGACCGGTTTTTAAGGACACAGAAATTTGAATTCTCTAAAGTCTAATTACTCAAGAAAATTTTACTCTAAATAATTTCTTAAAGCTAAGAGAGGATAGACTGACAGATGGAGAAAATTGATTATACAGGATCACAGAATAAGTGTAAGATGCAATGCCAGAATACGAAAATGAAATATGACAATTGCATAGCTAGGGGACCTAGTGCTCGCCAAACACTTAGCACACAAAGAATGTATGCTCCACTGAGGAATCAGATAAATACAACATAACAAAGTATACAAAAATATCCTGGTAAGATTACATATAAAAGTCTATAAACATCTATTATCTAAAATACTTTTTAACATTTTTTATTATACAATTTCAGTTCGGTCACGTTTCGTAGGCCAAACAGTCTGCCAGAATTTGGGTGGACTAGACGGTGAGCATTCGGATGAGGATTGTCCTGAATCTTGAAAGGTCCAATGTATATGTCAAAAAACTTTTTTAATTCACCACTGATGGCTTTAGACTTCTCTTGTGTTTTAACAAGGATCAAGTCTTCAATTTTAAATTGAGTAGGCTTCAATCTTTTGTCATGTCTACATTTCCTCTTATCACCTTGAGATTTCATGGTCTTTCTCACTATTTCCTCTCTCTCTTGAGTACTTAATGGTTTGCAGACTGGAAAATCAATGAAATCACTAATTGGATGTGGTGGTTTGCTATTATACTGTATTTCATAAGGCGAAAACCCTGTTGAGGAATGCTGTAGGCTGTTCACAACATCTTCGAATTTCTCAACATAGTCAATCCAACTAGCATGATCAGTATTGCAGTAGGTTCTAAAGAATCGCCCAATTTCCCTCATGTATCTCTCCGAAGGGTTTCCTGACGGATGATAAGCTGAAATAAAAATGTGACTTATATTTTCATCTTCAACAAAAGCTTTCCATACTCCAGAAGTAAATTGAGTCCCATTGTCTGATAAGATTTTCTGAGGTTTTCCAACCCTGCCAAAATAGTCTCCTCTGATTTTTGAAATAATGCTCTTACTGTTTGCCTTGCGAAGAGGGTATAACTTAATGAATTTTGAAAGAACATCAACCATAACAAAAATGTAGCAATAGCCTCCTGTGGTCTTCGGTAATGGTCCATATAAGTCGACAGCGACTAACTCGTGTTGTTCTTTTGGTAAGATGTTTTGCATCAATCCTCGACAAGTTTGGTTGGATACTTTTACTCTTTGGCACCTGTCACAACCCGTCAAAATTGTTCTAACCCTCCTGGCTATGTTGTTAAAGTACACATTTTCTTGGATTTTCTGGATACACTTTTGAATCCCACAATGACCAAAACTTTCATGAATGTACTTGATGAGTACATTGATGTACTGTTCAGGCCAACATAATTTCCATACATCGCTATCTACACTGTTTCTCTTGAATAGAATCCCCTTGTAGATTTTGTAATAATCTCCCACTTTTTCATGTCCCCTTTTCCCTAAATAACTTTTGACCAGTTTACAGTTCTCATCGTGGTTCTGATTCCGTCGGATGTCATTACAAATGTCTCTGATTTCTTGTTCATTGTCCACCCCTCTTAAATACATAATTTTGAATTCTTTTTCACATTCCCCACTGTCATCTTCAAAGTCACCCCCCACAGGTAGTCTAGATAAAGCATCAGCAACTACATTATTGGGTCCTCTAAGATATTTTATTGAGTAATTAAATTGTTGTAACCAGAGTGCCCACCTGGTAATCCTTCCATGATGCAACCTACATTCTTGAATATAAATTAATGCCTTATGGTCTGTGTAGACAACTACCTGGTTTCCCAATAAATAATTTCTGAATTTAGAAAATGCCCAGTAAATGGCCAAAAGCTCTTTCTCGGTAACAGTGTATTGCCTCTCATGTTTTTTCAAGGTTCGATTAGCAAAAGCAATAGACCTATGTTCTATTTTCCCATTTATATTTACTTCTTGGAAAAGGTGAGCACCTAGGCCATAATCACTACTATCTGCCATAATGTAAAAAGGTAAACTTAAATCAGGACGGTACAAAATTTGACTGTTACATAACTGTGTTTTTATTTCTTCAAAAGCAGCTTCACATTCCTGATCCCAAACCCACATTGCGTTTTTCTTCAGCAATCTGTTAAGACTTGGAGCATTTAGAGCTTGGGTACTAATGAACTTTCTGTAGTAACCGCACATCCCGAAAAATGACTTTAGTTGTTTCTTGGTTTTTGGAATTGGGAATTTTGCAATTGCCTCGAGTTTTTCAGGATCTGGCAAAATACCTTCCTCAGAAATACTGTGCCCCAGAAACTTCAATTTTTTCATACCAAACTTACATTTAGATAATTTAAGTGACATTCCCCCTTTCCTTAATCTATTGCAAACCTGCCTCAAAGTATTAACATGTTCTTCCCAAGTTTCTCCAGTAATCAAAATGTCATCTACATACACAGTTAATTTTGATAAAAGATCTTTTCCCAAAACAAAGTCAAGTGCTCTAATGAATTCGGCTGCTGAGACATTCAGCCCAAATGGTACCACACAATACTGGTAACATCTTCCCCCATACAAAAAGGCAGTATACTTTCTGGAATCATTTTCTAATTCTACTTGGTGAAATCCTGATGTGAGATCTAAACTAGTCATGTATTTCATTCTTTCAAATTTATGAAGTAATTCGTCTATATTCTCGGGATGATCGGTCTCTCTTTCCAGATACTTATTTAGGTGTCTTGAATCTAGTACAAGCCTGACACTGCCATCACGTTTTGCAACCACTACCAAAGGATTATTGTATTGGCTCTTACTTCTCTCAATGATGCCCCACTCTTCCATCTTTTGAAGTTCCTTTTCTACATCTTTTCTCTTTGCAATGGGTACACTATAAGGTTTTATAAAGAATGGCTCATGTGGTTTTAATCTGAGTTTACACTGATAATTCTTTACTCTGCCAGGTCTATCATCAAAAACATCACAGTAATTCCACAATAATCTTTCTAACTCTACCTTCTGTTCTTGGTTCAAATTATCTGATTCCCGTAATTTTTCTTGAACTATATCCCCATATTCTCCATCATCATAATCCTCAGTAATTTCCTCTACACAATAACCACTGTCTTTAGAAAATGTAACGTCCCTAATTTCAATTCCCTTATCAGCACAGTTTTGAACCGACATGTCAGTACTGGAACATACTCTGGTCTTGGGATCAATAGAGGTAAACAAACTCTTTTCCCAATCAAATGCTGCATTAGCTATTAATATCCAGTCCATACCCAACAGTACATTCTCATTTAGGTCACTTATTACAAGACATCCTTGAGTAAACTGTACATCATTTATACTGAAGGACAACAACACCTGTCTATTAACAATTTTGCTCAGTTTGCCGGTAATGCCTCTAATTTTTATTCCAACAACTGGTAATTCAACAAAGTCAGGATCATGCTTAATTATATCTCTTAATTTGCTTGAAATGGCACTAATTGGACTCCCTGTGTCAATCAAACAATACCCTTCCCAACCTGCAGCTTTAATTTTTATGTATGGACTACCAATAGTGGTGTTTTCCCTTTCTTCCTGTTCTTCATACAAAAGATCTTCTGCTATCTCATCATACCTCTGTTCCATATTTAGGTTTTCTTTCTTAGGCAATACTTTCTTCAAACTTCTATGTCTACTGGAATTTACTGGAATGTCTGGATTACTATTTACCTGACACACATCCTGACTAGTACCCCGTTTGATGATTTCATTAGGCTTAAGAGCAGAAACTGGTTCACAAATTTCCCTTAATTTGATCTTAACATCATTGTCATCACTGTAATCTTTAAATTTGTCCCAAACAGATTTCAAAATAATCTCAGATGTATCAGCACAATCAACCCCCCTGTCTCCTGATGTATTACTAAGCTGAACTGGCACAATCTGATTCTCATGTGGAATGTAGTTAGAGTTCCTGGCACAACTATTCTCAACACTATTGCTTATAACATCCTCCTTAACTTCAACATAAACTATTCCATCCAATTCACCATCAAAATCTTCTAGTACATAATCACCATTAGCCTTAACATCAACATTATCATCATCATTGCCTGAGCTTACACTACAAACACTACTAGTATCACCAACATTACTCACAACACCATCTTCACCAACCACATCCACATGAATATCAGACTTTCCAGAAACTTCAGTACGAACATCATTATGACAACTTACATCTAAAACATCACCACACATAAGTTTGTACAATCCAAAATTATCAAATTTATCCGTACCTTTCATTTAAGCATTAGGTGCTTCTTCTTGATTATATAAATTTGCAATTATATCATCTTCTAAGCCTACTTCATCAAAGGTAACCTGGTTCCTGTTACAGTTGTTTCTAGTATTTTCTCTGATGACATTCCAAAATTTCCTGTCAAATTTAATTTTTTCCACACCTCTATCTACAGATCGATCATAAGCATACTGTCTATACTGGTTAGGTCTCTGATTATAGTGCTGTCTGTTCTGGGTGAAATTAGCCTGATTTTGAAAATTTCTTGCCCCAAACTGACAGACTCCCAGTGGAGCATTTAGTCGTTTAAAGGCCTATGTCTGTCGTTTCCCTGCCTCAGGTTACCTTCTCTCATGTCATTACCCCAGGACCTGTTTCGATTTTCCCATTCTCTGTTTGAATTAAAGTGCTGATCATTCCTACCAAAATTTCTTCTGTCATTGCTATTATAATTATCCCTGTTGTTGTTAAAGTTTCTTCGTTCACTATTATTGTTATTATTTCCACGGTTCGGTTCCCATCCTCTGTGTGATGAACCTACAAAGTCGTTAAATCTGTTGTTTTGTTCAAAGGCTCTATCAAGTTTGTCCACATATTTCAAGAGTTGTTCTATGGACTCATCTGGACCATATACTAAACCCCATTGTACTCTTTTCGGAAGTCTCCGTTTTAGTGCATCAATTTGAGTTAGCTCATCAAATGGCTTATCCAGATGCACTAATTTTTGCAACTGTTTCTCACAATAGGCTTTCATTGACCCATCAGATTCTCTGTAACTAGGACCATTCAAGAATTCACTTTTGATTCGAGCTTGCTCAGTTTCAGACCAAAATTTGGTTAGAAAACATTTTTCGAAATCTTCAAAGGACAATTCTGATTGGCCCACGAAAGCGCCTCACCATCAAGTAATTTCTTTACAAAATTTATCTTAACACTATCTGTCATTATGGACGTGAACTGCTCCTTGCAGAATTGCATGAAGTCTTTTGGGTGTATATTCTTGTCACCGGGATAAGTTTTAATGGGAAAATTTCCCCATACCCCATTAGAACTATTACTAAAACCTTTTTGCAACATAGTTTCTTGTAGTTCTACAAATTTTCTGTCTACAGTTTTTTCGACATTACCTACTCTACTACCAATTTCTGTGACCTTTTTGTCAGAATCAGATTTGAAAGATTCAATTTCGCTTTCAAAAAATCGTTTTGCCTGGTCAAATTCATTTCTCAATTGAGAATTTTCCTCATTTACAAAATCAACAACTTTTTTAAGTTTTGACTGGTTATTTGAAATTTCGTTACTTAAATCAGTTTCAAGGACAGAAATTTTGCTCTCAACCGTATCCACACGACAACTAAGTTCTTTTTGGTTTGACTCAAAAGTAATTCGCCATTCTTCGAGAACCTGATTAGTGTGAGCAATCTCTTCTGTATTTGAATTTATTTCTGATTTTAAATCACACACAGCCTTCGAAAACGACCTGTCCATCTGCTGTTGTGTCTGTTCAATTTGTTGACGTAATTCGGCACGAGAATCGTCCATCTTCGAGTTTATGTTATCCAACTTCGAGTTTAACTCTGAAAACATTTGTTTTAACATTTCCAACATTCCTACACTGTCAGAAGCACTTTCCCTAATAGGTGTACTCGCTACACCGCTGTCAATACTGAAATCTGCGTCTTTTTCCATTATTTTAGAAAGCAGGTACTTATCTTAGTGTCCGTCGGCAGTCGTTGGTGTCCGTGTTTTGCGAAATTTCTTCAATTCCAGGATGGTTTCGCTCGGTTGATTCACTCCTCTTCTTGTGACCCCATAATCGACGTATTTACTTCTGAAGAATGACTGGTCCGTCGTATATCCTCTTCTTGTGGTCCCAAAACAGACGTATTTTCTTCTTGTGATCCCAGAAGAGACGTATTTTATTTTGAAGAATCACTGGGTGGTCGTCAAATCCTCTGCTTCCTCCACCAAATTATAAGATCCCAGCTTCCTCAACCAAATTATAACGTCGCAGGACTTTCTGCACCAAATTATAACATTTCAGCTCCTCAACACCAAATTATAACGTTGCATTAGGAGGTGTCTGCTTCGTGCAAAAGGTCTTGAGTTCATATTGACGACAGCAAGTAATTCTTCATTACAGACGTTTATTTACAAAACAGAACTGACAGACTTCACAGACTCAACAACTGACTCTCCGAGCTAACCGCACTGCATATCCGAACTGAACTGGCCACTGACAACTCCTAGGTGTATTAATATCTTTCCAAACAATGAGAGTCTTTGACAATGTTTTGTTTACAATACGATAGCAATTCACGACTTAAAACTAAATTAGACATTACAGAATTTTAGTACAGATTAAAGTAAGTAAAAGGATCAGTACATATAAATTCTTACAAGCATAATTTCCAAATAGATTTTATAACATTTTTCTACCAGCTTCTGGATAACCTTCACCAGATTTGTACCGATGTTTCCAGAAATATCTTGACATTTCATTCTGGATATTTCTTGAGTGATTTAGAACAACTATTTATATGTAAAATGATTTAAATCATGTTTCAAAACGTAAATAAATCTTTCTAGCAATATTTCTTGATACAAATCGTCCCTCGAAACTAGGCTATGAAACAGTTTTCACAAGTTTTCGTATTTTTGCGATCACAATAAGGAACTTCTCCATAGAAAGCTCCAGAAGCGTGCACCAAACGCTCATTCACAGACTTTCTCTTTAGCTGGTGAGTTTTTAAAAGTATCTTGTCCATATTACACGAAACAATCCAGCTCAAAACTGATAATTTATACAATTAATCAGAGCTACAGCAAACAGTGAGTCTTTCTTTTACAAAATGAAATATAATTACAAAATTGAATGAAAATAGGTTACTAACACTAATATATATTTACATTAATTCTATTTTTGTTCTTTCTGTGCAAAATGTCCTAATATTGACACAGTACAATATTTAAACATCACCAAAGTTTCCCTTTACATTTTGCATCCCCTAAAATTCTACAGTATCGAATACTTCAATATGTCCCAATATGTCCTGTAATGTTACACTATCCATTTCCCTTTTTAAATTTTCTAACCAACCTGCCCGATTAAGGGATCTGACATTCCATGCTCCGATCCGTAGTACGCCAGTTTTCTTTCTCCTGATAACGACGTCCTCTTGGGTAGCCCAGCCCGGAGATCCGAATGGGGGACTATTTTACCTCCGGAATATTTTATCCAAGAGGACGACATCATCATTTAATCATACAGTAAAGCTGCATGCCCTCGGGAAAGATTACGGCTGTAGTTTCCCCTTGCTTTCAGCCGTTCGCAGTACCAGCACAGCAAAGCTGTTTTGGTTAATGTTACAAGACCAGATCAGTCAATCATCCAGACTGTTCCCCCTGCAACTACGGAAAAGGCTGCTACCCCTCTTCAGGAACCACACGTTTGTCTGGCCACTTAACAGATACCCCTCCGTTGTGGTTGCACCTACGGTATGGCCATCTGTATCGCTGAGGGACGCAAGCCTCCCCACCAACGGCGAGGTCCATGGTTCATGGGTGAGGAATCTACGTTAGGCATCTCAAATAACAGCTAAATGAGTTTGCGGTGGTTTCTGGCTTCTACTAAGCTTTTGATGGCCAAAAAACGAAGAAGCTTTGGGACTTTTTTCTGTTTTACGCTTCTAACTGGAAAGTGATACATACTACATAAACTCATCAAAACACCTGAATGAAAGAGCATAAAAATTCTCATATAATGACCTGCTTAATAGTTAAAATCGGTTCGGCCGTTTAACCGAAGTCGATCGTCAAAAATCGGCAACATTTACCAACGTACCGAAAAAGTGAATTACAATCTTCCTCCAACGCATCTAAGCCAAAAAAATTTTCTCCAAAGGAAATGTGTTATTCATTCTGCTTCAGAATGACTCATAAATTTGAAATTCACCCACTCCTTTGCAAAGATACAAATAAAAATGTGAATATATCTGTAGCGCTAAATTTCTGGTAAGCCTTTTTTTATGTCCCATTACTTTTGAACACCAGTTCATCCACGTTCACCCAAATATTTAAATTTAAGGGCAGTTTATTTAGGCATGTACCTACGTACATAACAACTCTACGTATTAAAATTAATTAAGATGATAACAAATAAGTTTAAAATGAAAAATCATGTCAAATGAAAGGTTTAATTAATTGAAAAATGCACTATGTGATCAAAAGTATCCGGACACCCCCAAAAACACATGTTTTTCATATTACGTGCATTGTGCTGCCACTTTCTGCCTGGTACTCCACATCAGCGACCTCAGTAGTCATTAGACATCGTGAGAGAGCAGAATGGGGCGCTCCGCAGGACTCACGGACTTCGAACTTGGTCAGGTGACTGGATGTCACATATGTCATATGTCTGTGCGCGAGATTTCCACACTCCTAAACACCCCCAGGTCCACTGTTCCCGGCGTGTTAGTGAAGTGGGAACGTGAAGGGACACGTACAGCACAAAAGCGTTCAGGCTGACAGTTAAAAAGGGTAGTAATGTGTAATAGGCAGAATCTATCTATACCATCACATACGAATTCCAAACTGCATCAGAATCCACTGCGAGTATCTTGACAGCTAGGCGGGAGGTGGGAAAACTTGATAAGCCACACATCACCCCGTAAGCATTGGACGATCGAACAGTGGAAAAACGTTGTGTGTAGTATCTGATGGCAGGGTGTGGGTACGGTGAATTCCCGGTGAACGTCGTCTGCCAGCGTGTGTAGTGCCAACAGCAAAATTCAGAGGAGGTGGTGTTACGGTGTGGTCGTGTTTTCCATGTTGTTCTGAGTCGCACTATCACAGTACAGGCCTACATTGATGTTTTAAGCACCTTCTTGCTTCCAGCTGTTGAAGAACAATTCGGGGATGGCGACTGCATCTTTCAACACGATCGAGCACCCTGTTCATAACGCACGGCCTGTGACGGAGTGGTTGCACGATAGTAACATCCCTGTAATGAACTGGCCTGTACAGAGTCCTGACCTGAATCCTACAGAACACCTTTGGGATGTTTTAGAACGCCGACTTCGTGCTAGGCCTCACCGACCGATATCGATTACTCTCCTCAGTACAGCACTCCGTGAAGAATGGGCTGCCATTCCCCGGGAAACCTTCCACCACCTGACGGAACGTATGCCTGCGAGAGTGGAAGCTGCATCAAGGCTAATGTTGGGCCAACACCATAGTGGATTCCAGAATTGCCAATGGAGGGCGCCACGAACTTGTGAGTCATTTTCAGCCAGGTGACCGGATACTTCTGATCATATAGAATAACTCCCCGGAATTAAATCCAACCGAGAATGTGCGGGACCAACTCGATGGGGCTGCACACGCCAGAGCAACGTGGCGAAGCTGGCCACAACACTGAAGTCAGCATAGCCTCACATCCCTGGCGTCTTTGTCTTCGTGATCTTCAGTTCTGACATGGGCACGCATGATCCTAGTTGCTATTGCGCCCTAAAATGAGACATAACAAAAACAAACGTACCTGTCGGTAGCCTCTAGAACGTCACTGACACTCTTCCTGCATGTTCGCAGTGGGCAGCGCTGCAAAAGGTGATTATTCAGGCTCTTTACAAGTGGTCACATTAATGTCATACGACAGTGTATAGTGCCAAAACGTAAAACTATGAGAGTTACAAAATCATCGCCGGCCGGTGTGGCCTAGCCGTTCTAGGCGCTTCAGTCTGGAACCGTGCAACGGCTACGGTCGCAGGTTCTATTCCAGCCTCGGGCATGGATGTGTGTGATGTCCTTAGGTTGGTTAGGTTTAAGTAGTTCTAAGTTCTAGGGGACTGATGACCTCAGTCCCATAGTGCTCAGAGCCATTTTCACAAAATCATCACAGCGACGGCATGATTCATCAAGTTGACTGGTTTCAGCTGGTATCAGTAAAGGGGTAATCTGCTTTATGACCTCCAAATCTTCTTGCAGGCTGGTTATATAACTGCTTCCAGCGGGTAACAAAATTTGATTTTCAATATTTCGTATAGTAATGGACCGGATTTAAAGATTGGTATGTTGCCAAAGTTTACTGATTAAGAGCTATACTGTTAAGTTAACATTTAAACACAGTAAGAAAAGGATTGCAGTTGAAACTTCCTGGCAGATTAAAACTGTCTGCCGGACCGAAACTCGAACTCGGGACTTTTGCGGGCAAGTGCTCTACCAACTGAGGTACCCAAGCACGACTCACGCCACCTCCTCACAGCTTTACTTCTTCTAGTACCTCGTCTCCTACCTTCCAAACTTTACAGAAGCTCTCCTGCGAACCTTGCAGAAACATCCCCCAGCTTGTGGCTAAGCCATGTCTCCGCAATATCCTTTCTTTCACGAGTGCTAGTTCTGCAAGGTTCGCAGGAGAGCTTCTGTCAAGATTGGAAGGTAGTAGACGAGGTACTGGCAGAAGTAAAGCTGTGAGGACTGGGCGTGAGTTGTGCTTCGGTAGCTCAGTTGGTAGAGCACTTGCCCGCGAAAGGCAAAGGTCCCGAGTTCCAGTCTCGGTCCGGTCCACAGTTTTAATCCGTCAGGAAGTTTCATCTCAGTGCACACTCCGCTGTAGAGTGAAAATCTCGTTCTAGGATTACAGTTGGATACAGTATATACTGCACGTGATGATGCAGCTAAACTGCTGCGAAAGAATACGTGCTTATAAGTAAAGTACAGGGTGATTATACGAGGACTGGAATTTAAATAGTGACAACTATTCATTCACAGCCGATACAAAAGAGTTACATGTTTGCACCTGTTACTGTCCTTCAAAGTAGTGACCAGCGTTGGGTAGAACTCGTTACCAGCGATGTGGAAGGCGTAGTATACCGTTAGCAGAGGCTATTCTGTTGATGGTGCGAATGGAGCGGTCTACTGCCTGTCGAATCTCTGGAACAGTTCTGAAGCGAATGCCACGATGTGGTTGTTTCATCTTCGGAATCAAATCAAAGCCACAACGTCTTAAATCCGGGGAGTATTGTGGATGGTAAAGTACTTCCCAGTCCCATCGACCGAACAGAGCAGCCGCAGCTTGCGCTGTATGCGTCCGCGCATTGTCATGCAAAATGATGGGTGGGTTGCGCACAAAGTGTTGCCGCTTCTTTCGCAAAGCTGGTCGCAAACGATGCTCCAAAAACGAACAGTAATACTGTGCACTGACGGTGGCATTCGCTTAGAACTGTTCCAGAGATTCAACAGGCAGTAAACCGCTCCATTCGCACCATCAACAGAACAGGCTCTGCTAACGGTATACTACGCCTTCCACATCGCTGGCGACGGGTTCTACACAACACTGGTGACTACTTTATGTATCGCTTGTGAATAAATGGTTGTCACTATTTAAGTTCCAACCCTCGTAATTAACGTTAAACTTTCAAACGGCTGTAGGAATAACACCACCGGTCAGAGTGAAACCAAATTGCAACCGAGTATTATCGGAGAAGGGGGGAAACGTATGGCAGAAGGAAAATAAATAGTTACAAAATGTAACAGTAGATGGCGCTGTAAGCATCATAATTCAATAGTGGTCGACTACAAATGATAAATGAATCATACAACAACGCCTAGGGTGTACGTTTGAGGTTAAAAAACTGTGCTACTCAGCGAGAATGTGTGTACAGGTGTGATACTGTTAGTTACGTAAGCCCATCCACCACGGATGGGAAAAATCGGTTATTAATTGTCCTGAGGCCAAAAACCGCATAAAAAGCATGAATCAAATCGATTTTTAATTGTCCTGAGACGAAAAATCGCACGAAATCATCAATCAAAATCGAATCGGATATTAATTTCCGTGTGACTGGCACAGGACATTTTCAGTATTCTGTCCACCGTTTTCTGCAACAAGCTGAAATCGAGAAACAGCATGTTCAACAACTGATCGAAGTGCTCCTGGAGACACGTTCAGAATGTGTTGCGCAATGCGTGCCTCGAATGCAGCTAAGTTTGCAATCGGAACACCGAACGCAACATCTTTCAGATAGCCCCACAGCCAGAAGTCACATGGATTAAAATTAGGTGATCGCGACGGCCAGGCTGTAGGGAAATGGCGGTTGATAATTCTAGTATTTCCGAAATGGCGATTCAGCAGCTGCTTAACCTGATTTGCAATGTGTAGAGGTTCTCCATCTTGCATAAAAATGATCCCATCCACACATCCACGCTGTTGGAGAGCTGGAATGATGTGGTTGCGCAAAAGATACTCATAGCGATTACCAGTGATGGTACGGGAAGCGTCTCTCTCTTCGAAAAAATATGGTCCTATGATAAATGATACCATACGCCCGCACCACACAGTGACCTTTCCGTGATGAAATGGTACTGGTTGAATTGCGTGTGGATTTTCCGTTGCCCATATTTGACAATTCTGTGTATTGACATATCCTGTCAGATGGAAGTGGGCTTCGTCTGTACACAAAATCTTCCACGGCCAATCATTGTCCGCTTCCGTGCCAGCATGAAATTCTAAAACACAGGTCTCTCTTGCTGGCAGGTCAAAAGGAAGAAATTGGTGCACATAAGTAATTTCGAATGGATAGCAAAGAATGATGTTTCATAGGATTTTATGCACCATACTCAATGTTCGGGCTCTTGTTCATACACTGCACGTTTGCCCACCACCAATCGTCTCCTCCTGCACTGCTGTGGCCACTGCTTCCACTGACGTCGAATCAATTCGTTTCTTCACACAGTATAGTATAGCAAACGTTCTTCTACTTCTGTGACTTCTAAAGAAAAAACATTCTTTTCGAACTTCCGAATCATTTTCTCCAGACCCACGGCAGTCATCGGACCAACTCCTCTTTTCCAACCCTTCAGTGTCCGGAACTTCTGCAGAGCGACGCGTGCACAGTCATCATCCTTGTAATATAGCTTTACAAGCAGAGCGCGATGCTGCATTGAGACAGCCATGGCGAACGTCGCAGACGCGAAAGGAGGAAAAGCCTTGAACCTGGCGTGTTTACACCAACTTCAGTGGATCGTGCGCATGACAGGTGTTTTCATTTACGTATTCTGACACATACAGCGCCATCGATTCATCAATTTTCGCACTATTTTTTTTTATTGTGCCATATGTTTACCCCCTTCTCTGATAATATTCCGTTGCAATTTGACTTCTGACCGGTGGTGATATTTCTGCAGGGCTTTGAAAGGTTAACTTTAATTATAATCACCCTGTACTTACAGATGAAGCAGTCTTACCTCCAAAATAATGTATCTAAGCTGAAGCTGCATGACTACAAAGGCTTCTGCTTGAAAAAAATACCTTGTTTTAAGTGTAGTTGAATGAGTAGAGGGAAAAAAATTGAACACTAATCATGTACACATATTAAAAAATGACTCGTGCAACTTCATTTCGATAAAAAAGATCGTTCAAATGATATATAAACATGTAACAGATTCACTAAACAATAATACGAAAGCTACGAAGTTAGCACTCTGGAGTAACTTATTTACCAAGAGAACCGTTTCGCCGGCGGCTGTGGCCGAGCAGTTCTAGGCGCTTCAGTCTGGAACTGCGCTGCTGCTACGGTCGCTGGTTCGAATCCTGCCTCGGGCATGGATGTATGTGATATCCTTAGGTTAGTTAGGTTTAAGTAGTTCTAAGTTCTAGGGGACTGATGACCACAGATGTTAAGTCCCATAGTGTTCAGAGCCATTTGAACCATTTTTTGACAAATGGTTAATAAGCGCAGTGAAGTCACTAAACACCACGTATTCCCTGGGTGAGAAACGGTTGATCTACATCGCCGACTACAGATACTTCAGTCAAGGAAGAAATTGTAAGTAACGCACTTCCCGTTGCATCTGTCTAAAAGTGGCCATTTTTACGAGCACAAATTCTTTGTCAATTGTGAATAAAGATTGCACTCATATCATTCATGGGAAGCCAATGTGGGAAGAGAACGCTCCATTTCTCACAGCTAAGTGTTGCTTCCCACAGTATATCATCACAAACGTACGTTAATTAGTAAGGAAAGAGCACTAGACAGGCAGTTCTGCCACTGTGGTTCAGAGTAGAAGCAAGACATAAGTAAAATGAAGACACGTTCATTAGATTTGTTGACCTGGAAAAAGCGTTCGATAATGTAACGTGGTGAAAGATACTTGAAATTCTGAGACAAATAGGAATACGCTGTAGGGAAAGACAGCAAGTCTCTATATACTGACTGACTCAACATCTCCCAGCCCAAACTGTAAAGGAAAGAAACCTAAAATTTGGAGAGGGTGTTGATCTGATACTGCGGGCATCGTTTAAGAAAGGATTTTTCTAAATTCCATAGCTAAGGACGTGAAATAGGGGATGGGAAGTTTCTTGAAAATATATCGCTATGAAGACAAATTGAAGCTTGGACTATGAACATTTGTATTTGGTTTCTCGGTCAGAAAAGAAGAAATTTTTGTTTCAGTATTTTTGGACATTTAAACTTTATAGTAGTGGAATAGTAGGTGAATTTTTTTAAACATGTATCACAATTAAAGAACTACCGAAAGCACTTTTAAAGCCGTATCTATAAAAATTGGTATTTAACTTCTCGATTAGAAATGAAAAAATTGGTGTTACAGTGATTTTGGAAATTCAACGCCTAAGTGTGTGAAACAAGTCTTCACTGATTCACTGACTCTTCATCGCCCTGTCCTAACGTCTAAAGTCAGAAACTTGAAGTTGGGGTAGTGTATTGACCTTAAACTGCAAGCATCGTTTGGTATGGGATTGTTCGACTCCCCATCACTTACAGCACAAAGTAGAGAATGAAAAGTTTTTTGAAAATATCCTGCTGGCAAAGAAATTTTCAAGCTAGAACTTTGATAACTGGTTACTGGTTTCTTGATAGTAAATTTTTAAAACATCACGTCCTTTAGCACGTTTCAAAATTCAACCGCTAAGAGAGTAAAACGTTGCTTGAAAAATTATTTTTAAAATAAACATTATTGAAGTACTAGTTTAACATTTTTTAGCTGTTGTTGTTGTTGTCTTCAGTCCTGAGACTGGTTTGATGCAGCTCTCCATGCTACTCTATCCTGTGCAAGCTGCTTCATCTCCCAGTACCTACTGCAACCTACATCCTTCTGAATCTGCTTAGTGTACTCATCTCTCGGTCTCCCTCTACGATTTCTACCCTCCACGCTGCCCTCCAATGCTAAATTTGTGATCCCCGGATGCCTCAAAACATGTCCTACCAACCGATCCCTTCTTCTAGTCAAGTTGTGCCACAAACTTCTCTTCTCCCCAATCCTATTCAATACCTCCTCATTAGTTACGTGATCTATCCACCTTATCTTCAGTATTCTTCTGTAGCACCACATTTCGAAAGCTTCTATTCTCTTCTTGTCCAAACTAGTAATCGTCCATGTTTCACTTCCATACATGGCTACACTCCAAACAAATACTTTCAGAAACGACTTCCTGATACATAAATCTATATTCGATGTTAACAAATTTCTCTTCTTCAGAAACGCTTTCCTTGCCATTGCCAGTCTACATTTTATATCCTCTTTACTTCGACCATCATCAGTTATTTTACTTCCTAAATAGCAAAACTCCTTTACTACTTTAAGTGTCTCATTTCCTAATCTAATTCCCTCAGCATCACCCGATTTAATTTGACTACATTCCATTATCCTCGTTTTGCTTTTGTTAATGTTCATCTTATATCCTCCTTTCAAGACACTGTCCATTCCGTTCAACTGCTCTTCCAAGTCCTTTGCCGTCTCTGACAGAATTACAATGTCATCGGCGAACCTCAAAGTTTTTACTTCGTCTCCATGAATTTTAATACCTACTCCAAATTTTTCTTTTGTTTCCTTTACTGCTTGCTCAATATACAGATTGAATAACATCGGGGAGAGGCTACAACCCTGTCTCACTCCTTTCCCAACCACTGCTTCCCTTTCATGCCCCTCGACTCTTATTACTGCCATCTGGTTTCTGTACAAATTATAAATAGCCTTTCGCTCCCTGTATTTTACCCCTGCCACCTTTAGAATTTGAAAAAGAGTATTCCAGTCAACATTGTCAAAAGCTTTCTCTAAGTCTACAAATGCTAGAAACGTAGGTTTGCCTTTTCTTAATCTTTCTTCTAAGATAAGTCGTAAGGTTAGTATTGCCTCACGTGTTCCAACATTTCGACGGAATCCAAACTGATCCTCCCCGAGGTCTGCATCTACCAGTTTTTCCATTCGTCTGTAAAGAATTCGCGTTAGTATTTTGCAGCCGTGGCTTATTAAACTGATAGTTCGGTAATTTTCACATCTGTCAGCACCTGCTTTCTTTGGGATTGGAATTATTATATTCTTCTTGAAGTCTGAGGGTATTTCGCCTGTCTCATACATCTTCCTCACCAGCTGGTAGAGTTTTGTCATGACTGGCTCTCCCAAGGCCGTCAGTAGTTCTAATGGAATGTTGTCTACTCCGGGGGCCTTGTTTCGACTCAGGTCTTTCAGTGCTCTGTCAAACTCTTCACGCAGTATCGTATCTCCCATTTCGTCTTCATCTACATCCTCTTCTATTTCCATAATATTGTCCTCAAGTACATCGCCCTTGTATAAACCTTCTATATACTCCTTCCACCTTTCTGCCTTCCCTTCTTTGCTTAGAAGCTACAGCTATGAAAATCGGTATTTGACTTTAAAAAATACGTTGCTTGAGGCTTTCCCGATGGACTAGTCATAAATATTTCTTGATGCAATAATTTACAAACAGCCGTATGTACTGTAGATATGTAATGCCGAAACTGGTAGCACATACGTCCATAAAATAAATTTCTACAAAACATGCTGCTGTTAGTAAATTATTGCATCAAGAAATACATTCCAGCTGTTGTCCCACGGTCCATAATGGATCAACGAAGAGTAATAAATATTGTTCTCAGGAGGGACGTCGAATGCCTTTGTGAAAATTACACACTATTTTGTCGGCGCTACTGACCGCTGCACCTGAAAATGTTTGTTAGTTGCGCCGACGAAGTACTGTGGAGTTTTCACAATGATATTCGGCGTCTCACCCGAGAGCCATATTTACAAAAGAGAGAAAAAAAGTGTTTATGTGTTTTTGGAAATTGAACTCGTAGAGGGGGCAGGGGTACATTAGAGATGAGAGTTATTTTGAAAACATATAATTATTAAAGAGATTCTAAAGCATTTTCAAAAATTATATCTATGAAAACGGCTGTTTGACTTCTCATTTAGAAATACAACAATATGTGTCTCAGTGTTTTTTGAAATTCAACCACTAAGGGGGTGAAATATGGGATAAAAATTTTTATTAATATATTTCACTATGGAAGTAAAATCGCTTTTTGGCCAGAAGTACATTCGGAAAGACTGCGCTTCTATGGCAATAATTAGTATCACAAGTTTAGAAATTGTTGCAATTTGTTACCTAAATAAGACAAATCGATTTAACAATCACCACGACAAATCAGCTTTGTCAGAATTGCACAGAAGAAAAAACGGATCTTTAATACATTAATTTTTCTATACGCATAACATACATTTATAAAAATATAGAATAGAACAATAAGGATGTAAGACCAAGAACTCTATACGTTGGAGAAGCAATGACGGAAATACAAAGGTGCAAGAATGGGATGAAAGGATTTCAATGTAAAGGTTCGCTGGTGGCATTGCTTTCCTCGATGAAAGTGAAGCTGGATTACGGGACATGTTGAATAGAATGAACAGTCTATGAATACAGAATAGAGAAAGATGAAGGTAATGAGGACTAGCAGAAATTAGATAAGCATTAAACTTAATGCCAAAACTGGAGACCAAGAAGCGGACGAGGTTGAGGTATTCTGTTACCTTGGAAGCAAAGCAACACTTGATCAACGGAGCAAAAAGGACGTAAAATGCAGATTAGTTCAGGCAAAAAGGACATTCCTGAACAGGGGAAATCTTCTAGTATGAAACAACGGCTCATCTCCCAAGAAGGAATTCTGAGAGTGTACGTTTGGAGCAAAGCATTGTAAGCCACTGAATTATGGACAGTGAGGAAGCCGCAAAAGAAACGCCTCGAAGCTTTTTAAATGTGGTGCTACAGAAATATGATGAAAATAAAAATAAATTCGATGGAATGATAAGATAAGTAATGGAGAGATTCTCCACAGCATCGGAGAAGAAATGAACATACGGGAAAAATTGAGAAGAAGAAGGGACATAAGGATGGGAAACGTTTTAAGCCACCAGGGAATAACTATCATGAAACTGTAGAGGGTAAAAACTGTAGAGCAAGACAGAGATTACAATACAAACAACAAATAACTGAGAACATAGGTTGCAATTGCTACTCTGAGACGAAGAGGTTGTCACAAGAGAGGAATTCGCGGCGGTCCACACCTACGATCCAGAAGACTAATTGCGGAGAATTTGTGTACATCACTTAGTGTGGCCTCTACAATCTCTCTCTGGCTAAGGACATCACTCAGAGGCAGGATACGAACCTGCGACCGTAGCAGCAGCGCGGCTCCGGACTGAAGCACCTAGAACCGCTCGCCCACATCGGTCGGCAATAACTCTCTCCCCGAGGTTATTTGCATAAGTTTGCAGTGTTTATTTGATTAAATAATTGGGGTAATATTTCTATCTCTGACAGTCATAATGCCTAGAGAAAGCAGTTGTTATTGCAAGTCTATGAAAAAAAAATAGTAAGTAACAATTTTTGGTTTAGTTTCGCTCCTTATTGTAAAATAAGAAAAATAGATCTCTTTGCCGCATTCAACCACGATCATCTTGTTTAAAATGTTAGGCCTATTAGAAATAGCTGCAAAATGCATACGTTCTCGCAGGGACTGTATTATAGAAGTATGTCGTCCATTACTGAATGGATACTAATAAGTACAATTTTATAATACAAAATTTTCTTCTTTCTCATTAACTAAAAACGTCTAGCTCCTAAACGGTGAATAAGATCAAATGCTTTAATCATTTGTAAAATAATACAGTATGTCTGACAGATAGCAAAGATTTGTACAAAAGAAAGCTATGTTTCTTCTTGTCTACTCCTTCCATTCCACAGAAGAGTTCTCTCACATAACTGCAGTTTATATAACCCAAAAGTACAGCTAAATCTCTTATTAACCCCAGTGTTTTTGTTTCAGTATGTACTAATAATGAAATGGCTGGCATGTAATTCTTAAATATTAATCACTTTAAGTGATATTTAAATCAATCTGTTCATCGCCATTATAATACTGGTGGAACATAGGTAAAACACAAAGACTTCTTGAATTGTTCGCTTTTGCAGTAATGGATTTCATTTCTCATATTTTGGTTATCATGTTCCAATGTCTGGCTAAAATTCGTTCAACTTCTCTTCATTTTTCAACGTAAACATGATTTCCTGCACACTCAATGGTTTGTACACATAGGTCATTCAGTAATTGCGTTGGATTGATTGCGATAAATTTGTTACATTAGATGAGCATTATAAAAAATTCAGTACGCATTTCGTATTCTTTGAGTCAGGTGTGGCATCTTATCCGGCGATAAAAATACAAAGTGCGTCCTTATTTATTTTGAACAGCAATCACTACTGATGAAACCTCTTGTTTATTTACGACAGTAGGAAATATCGTGCTTTTGGATGAGTGCCTGCGTACCAGATATCTGAAAACGTGTACCAGCTTTCTAAATAATGGAATCACCCTCTCTCTTACACAAAACGCTAACTCTAACGACCGACAAATTTCCATTTGAGATACAGCGATGGTTCCCTTGCTTTCGTTTAATAGAACTCATGTCGGCAATGTTACTTTACATTGCGATTGTTTGTTCTAGACTTTAGTTGTTCGACTCGTTTTTATGTCAATCGCAAAAGTGTTTCAACTGAAAGCCAACAATGTGGAGGGTTGGAGAGATGCGAAAATCTATTTTAATTCTTCTAAGACTTTTATTTTTATTTATTTACTCATTTATTTATATTTATTTTATACATAATAACCCTGCATGTAAGGGGAGCGACGCCACTAAATCCCAAACAACTACAGAGAGAAAAAGAAATTCAAAGTTTTTAGTAAACTCTCTCCTCTAGCTGGAGATATTTCCAAATTTTTCTGTGGGCCAGTTTTCTGTGACAGCTATTTGTAACTTTAAAAAAAGAAAGCTGTGTATAAAAGATTCACTCATGGTGTTAACTAGAAAGGAAATTCACAAAATAATTTTCTTCGAAACTGAAATGAGGTTTAAAAGTAATCACTCGGTATCAGCGAGTTCTTATCGGTTCTATTAATTTTTTCTACTTGTAATTAATATGGTTTTGGAGCTCTTATGGTTGTATCAATTTTTTCTACTTATATAATTAATAAGCTTTTCTACGTTAAAAGTATTCACACTTAACAGAAGTATGGGAATATCTGTTGGAATTAACAAACACAACGACGACATTTTGAATAAGTGCAATCAACTCCATTCGAAGAAAAGAGACTTGGATACCAAAACGATTCTGAATTGTAGTATGTGGTCGATAAATGTAAGATCTCAATTGTCAGTACGGAAAGATGTTATATCTTGGATCACGTTTCAAAATTTCGTCTCTAACCAGCTCTATAGTAGAAGTTTAATGTGTTTTCTTATTCCATTTTTAATTAGTCGCATTTATTTCTTTTTTTTTGTATGCTGCAGTGTTTTCCTGAAATTAAAGGAATTACTACGGAAAAGTAAGGTTTTTCGAAACGAGAAAAGCTATTCCTAGGTACAACATGGTCATATATCTAGGAAAAAATATTCTACTGAAATTTAAAACTGTTTGCATAAGAAGAAATCTTGTGTGAATACTGTGTTATTAATAGTCTACCTGTTACATAATTATTTTCAACACACCAGTTATCAGTAAGTGAAATCAAATAGAGTAGAAGCGTTATAGAGAAACAGCTAAAATTTACATACTTTTTGATATAGAAGCTGTTGAGAAATAACTCTTGTTTCCATTTTCAAGTCAGCTAAAATTTCTGAGTCATTTTAGGAACTCACTTCATTTGCAACTATTACATGTTCCACAGTAGAAGCCCTCCTTCCGTTTCAAGGTACAAGATGGTGCTCGACCGACGAAGTATGCATAAAAATTTCACGTGTTACGTAACTAGTTTTAAAAATATGTACAGTTTTACTCACGATAAAATACTGCAACTGAGGAATTAACAAGATCTTCCAAATAGGTTTCAAATATTACACAGCACTTAAACGTGTAGAACTTAGAAGATTTGCAAATGTTGCACAAAACACAACCTCATGCCTCACAATAACAGAAACAATAGAAAACCCCCAAAACGGTTTCCGGTGGTTTCTATTGCGTATTTCCTCATGTGAGTCTAAAAGCGGTCACTAGACTGAAACATCAAGTGTTCCAAGGCACACTGTCCTCCAGATAAAACAGTCTCCCCAACTTTGACTGATTCGATACAATCCTCCACTTTTTATTTTGTTATTAACTCGTATCATGCTGATCGTAGTGCTGGAAAAATATTAATTTTTTCTGCATCCATCAATTACGATCCAGATGAATCTGAATTGTCCTCTGTGCTTATTAAGCTGCTCAAAAATGTTTCAAATGGCTCTGAGCACTATGGGACTTAACTTCTGAGGTCATCAGTCCCCTAGAACCTAGAACTACTTATCCCTAACTAACCTAACATCACACACATCCATGCCCGAGGCAGGATTCGTCGCGCGGTTCCAGACTGTGTAGCCTCTAGAACCGCTCGGCCACCCTGGCCTGCTAGTAAGCTGCCAGAAGTCATTTCACCTATAGGAACTAAGAAAGTGTCCAGAATCGTATCAGCAGAGAGAGGCAGAAATGTTACTGTCATTAGCTGCATTAAAGCAATTTCATACTATCTGCCGCATTTCCTCGTTTTTGCACGGAAACTGATGCCACCTGAACTTATGGAAAGTACACCACCAGTAATCGTTGGACATTGCAGTGATAGTGGGTGGAGCAATGGTACAGTATTTCACCACATTTTTGAAACATTTTGATCTTCATGCAAGATCCTCCACTGAATCACCTGTCCTGTTGCTTGTTGACAATTATAAGATAACATAACACAGGAGATTATTAACTCTTGCTGTAAAAGTCTTATCGTCGTGTTTGGCTTTCTAACCCATTCTACTCCTCATCTGTTTTTTATTAAAATTGGCTTTCCGGACGTGCACATACTGCCATCTCAACAGTTGTGTATTGACATTTCAAAACATTCAATAGAGCCAAGCTGTACCCTGGAGTTACACAGACTTAGACTTGTAATGTGGCGCCATGGAGGCGATTTTTGTGTCAGTTATAACGTTACGAAGATAAGGACAAACAACATCCAGTCCCTGGGAGATAAAAATTTCTTACCCGGCCCGGAAACCGAACCCCGGCCCCTTCGGTTACCAATCTGCCTCACTGATCCAGTAGCTACAGAGGCAGACGACTCTGCGTCGTCAGCCGTGGGATGTTGCATGTTTTGGTCTCCTGAAGACGTGTTACAGTCAAGTTTGGGATAACATTATGGTCACGGGAAAGCGATTGAAGACAAAACGGTTAGTGAGCTATTCAACACCACTTATCTCAAAGCAGCTACAGCTGGTAATGAAGATAATGGTTTCAAAGAATGATGGTTGTACCTTACGATCCCCTTGCGTTTAACTGACGAATTTGCTGTGGCTAGTTACAGAAAAATGCGAAACTGAAAATGATCCCGCTCAGGCTGTAGCACCTAAAGGCATGCTCACAGAAACTCCTAATTCATCTCCTGATGCAAAATGGAAAACCAGGACCTTCAACATATGGTACGTCCATTAAGCAAAAACAATGCCAAAGTATATTTGATTTTAAACCATTGTTCTACAGATAATCAAGAGAGACGAAAGGTAAAAATTACTGTTCGCATAGTACAAGTGTCTTAACAATCTCACCAGTGCAGCAGATGTTGGCTCATAAGGAATCACATAAGAACGTTATCGATTTCACTAAGTATTCAGTGCTGAAGACGAAGATGTGGAACACAAACTGAAAAAATTCAGAAGCATTGTTCACCATGCCTTAGAGTAGTACGTTCCGTTCTTTAGGGATGAGAAAAATCCACCCTGGTTTAACAGCCGTGGCAGAAAAGTGCTACCTAAGGGAGTTTCATCATAGATTCAAGAGAAGTCGAAATCTAGCTGACAAACAAAAGCTGAACGAAGCGAAAAACGCGCATAAGAAGAGCAATGAGAGAAACTTTCAAGAATTTTGAAAGTGAAATTTTGTCAACAGATCTTAGTACAAGCCCTAAAAGCTTTTGGTCTTACATAAAATCAGTAAACGATTCTAGGTCCTCTACTGCTTCAGTCAGCGACGATACTGGCACCAAAACTGAAGATAACAGAGAGAAGACCGAGATACTCAATTCCGTCTTCCGAAATTGCTTCACTTCGGAAGATCGTAATACGGTCCATCCTTTCAATCATCGTACGAACGAGGAATGACAGATGTTCAGATAATAGATCGTGGAACAGAAAAGCAATTGCTTAGTATTGGAAAGGCGTCAGCCCAGATGAGATACCTGTAAGAGCCTACACATACTATGAGGAAGAGCTTGCTTCCCTTTTAGCATCAGTTTGCCGTAGATCGCAAGAGCAACGAAGGGGTGCCTAGTGACTAGAAAAATGCGCAGGTCATTCCCGTTTCCAAGCAGGGTCGTAGGAGAGGTGCACGCAATTATAGGCCTTTATCGTTGACGTTAACCTGTTGCAGAATTATGTAACATGTTTTATGCTCACCAATTAAGAAGTTTCTGGAGAACGAAAAATCTCCTCTATAAAGATCAACAAGGATTCTGCAAAACTGCTCACTTTGTTTCTACATGAGATTCATAGCTCCGTAGACAATGGTATTCAGATTGATGCGTTGTCACTTACCTTCGCTAAGGTTTTTTGTTCCGTCCCGCATTGCCATTTTAATGAAAAGAAAATAGGAACTTACCAAGTATCGAACCACATTTGTGACTGGTTTTAAGACTGGCTTACAGATAAAACTCAACTCGTCGCTCTTAACGAAACATAATGGGCAGACGTAAACGTAGTTTTCGGGGTGCCTAAAGGAAGTGTGGTAGGACGGTTACTGTTTACAGTGTATATAAAAGATCTAGTAGAAACGGACGGACATTCATTAAGATTGTTTGCAGATGCTCCAGTTGTCTGTAAGGAAGTAGCAATGCCAGAATACAGCACTGATTTGCAGTATGACCTGCAGAGGTTTGATGAATGGTACAGGCTCTGGGAGCTTTTGTGTTCCGTTAGACGGATATTAACACTCCACCCTAGAAGAAAAGTGTCCGAAAATACACGCCGACAACAACCGTCGGCTGGAAAACTTTTTCTTCCATTTATTCATAACATCACGGACCGTATCGGTAAAGTTTTGGCCAAGTTTCAAGTTGAGACATTCTTTCAACCTACCAAAAAAATTAGTGAAAGTTTAAGATCGGTGAAAGATGCACGACATCCCTTAGTTGCCCCAGGTGTGTATAAAATTCCGTGTAGCTGTGGCATGCTTAATATTGGAACAACTAAAAGGAGTGTTAATACCTGCGTAACGGAACACAAAAGGAACTGTAGATTGCGGCAGATTGACAAATCAGCTGTAGCGGACCACGTTTTCAAAGACAGTGATCACGAAATAAAATTTAGTGAGACAGACGTGGTAGCTAGGACCTCACATTATTATACTCGCATGTATAGAGAATCTATAGAGATCTACAAGCACGTAAATAATTTTAATAGATAAGAAGAAGGATTAAAACTAGACAAGATATGGCGGTTGACTTTGTACAAACGAAGCGACAATCGATTACCTGTAATTGAGAGAGATGGCACTAGCCAGAGATAGTTTTAAAGTCGAAAGCTCGTGACGAGTGGTGGTGGCATCTAAGCGCTCTATACAAGCGGGACCACCAGCGCCTTGCAGCCAGTCGCCGACTCACCTCAGAAGATGTTGCCCGCAGTAGGCAACGAAACGTCAGGAAGGAGAAGAAGTTTTATACATGGACCACGGCAATTGAGCCCGGAAGTTTTAATTAATGGTATTGAATCATTGTTTGCTTAACAAAAGGACTAAGCTGTCTTAACTTCTGACACCCATGACGTAATCTCACACTTCCAAAGACAGCATAGTGCAGTGTCCTGCATGTGACGATATGTCTATCAAAAGATTCGATAGAGCGTTCCAAATACCACACATGGTGCCATAAGGACGGCTCATGCTTTAAGCGAGAATTACTTGTGTGTCATTTCACTTAATAAAAGAGGTATTGAGATATTAATACTCAAAACTATAATTTTTTCATTACGTATCGTTCAATAATAAGTAATTAACATTGTTTAATTAACTGATTAACTGTCTTACACCATCTGAGAAAAGAAATGTATCCAGTTTGTATCAGAATTGTCACATTGCTGCGTTATCAGTGTCATCTTCCTCCTGTACTAGGGAAGATGAGTCTTTTGCATTACGTTTTAAAAACAGTGAAGTAGTTGTGATCACTTTTCAATAAAACATATACCACTAGATACAATCTCTACAACACAGAGCGGTTATAATTAAACTATCGCTGCTGGAGAGGGCCCTCATGAAAAACGAGTGATCATAGGACAATGGAACTTCTTGGAAAAATTTACGAGAACAAGCATAAAAGAAATAACAATTACGTTATTGACAGAAACACGTTTTATTCACCACATAAAACGCATTGTTAACAGCGTATCATGTTTACGTTCAAGGTCACAAATGTTGCTCAGTGTGAAGACCATCTGTATCCACGATAGCCCAGATAGCATTTCACAATTGTGTGCCTAGAATTCAAGAGCGAGCGAACGCACACAGATGTGGAACATAGGTTTCTCAGTTCTGCTTTTGTCTTTGTTGCACGGAACTGAGCACATTAAAAGTCACTTTTCTGGTTAGTAGACAAATATTGTAATGAAACATCACACGAAAATCGAAATCGTCTTGCAACATCCATTTCGTATCAGAAAAATTTCAGCTGCAAGCCGCTAAACGTGAAAGAGAAATTTAAAAGAGCGTTTAGTTTTACAACAGTCCACTTTTCACCTATTACTTGTTTTAAAATGCAGTTGGGTTCAGATTTCCTTCAATATGTGTTTCTTGTTTCATTTACGGACCACTAATAGTGTCCGGGATGCAAGTCACACCGACACTTGGCAGCCGTCCATTGCCGGTACCTTCGCTCTCTTTCAGCCCTCTGGATCCTCCCCCTTCTTTTCAGTGGTTCCACCAGGAGTGTCTGGTTGAAGGGCTCGGTAGACTGCATGATGGTTTTCAGGGACACAAGGAAGCAGGGACATTCAGTCCTTGTGTTTCCTAACAGGAATCTTTCTACCATCATAACACAAACACTCCGCATTTTGTAAGCGTAAATACGCTGTGATGCAGTTGAAATCTGTTGATCTGTGTTTCCCAGTAGCCCAGTAGTTTTGTCCGAAACCTCAACTGCCTCCGAAACAGCCAACGGAGAGTAGTTTTCTTTAAATTGCTTAAGGTCAGACGTCTGTCTTCGATCGTCATGACACAAATACTGAGAAATTTTTTTCCCGGGTGTCCACGTCTGTTTCTTAGCTAGATTGGTAGCTCCTAACTCAAAATCTCGAAAATGTTCTTTGGTCATCCTCTGCATCCACGGAACACAGGAGTTACTAAATTCCGCTACCTCTCCCCCCCCCCCCCCCCCCCCCCCACGGCACCAAACATAAATATCTTAATACATTACGGAACGTAATTAAAGGATCACTTCTTCGAAACTCTGTAATTGACTCCCATTTCGATGCATGTTTAAAATATGGCTCAAAGGTCCTACAGCCTTCCTCTGGAATTGCAGACCGGAATGGAAAAACATCCGAAGTGCATTTTTGGTCAATTTTCACTTTTAATGTTGTAATGTCTCTTGCAGCGTTCTCTCCGCGATATTTTCAAAAATTTTATAAATTATATAACTCATTACATATCTCGAAATATCTCTTCTTGTCTTACCGATTCCTCAACTTTAATATACGATGATTATCAATGCAAAGTAGTTTCAAGCCCTATTATTCCTTGGAGCGTGCATTTACTCCATGGAATAGCTTATCTGCTATCTATGTCTTCTCTTATGAAAAGAATAATTCAGATCTTGCCGATTAGCCGTGAAAGGACGAAGATATATATGTACGTATTGTTGAGCTAGTCGCCATCTTGATGAGATTATGTATGAGAAGGAATTTAATACATGAACTAAACTAAAGTAAGTGTGTCCGCGTATTATTTAACTGATTATTATTGGCAGTGTCTGCTTACTACGCTGTGTTGCACGGGTTCCGTGGGGAACGTCTGATATACACTGGACGAAGCTGCCGTTTTGTACGCTCAAGATATCCAGTTTATTACTTTCAATAAATGGGCTAACACGGTCTTACCAGCAGATCTCCGGTCTTCCCCCTGTGATCACCGAAAGTTAATAATTATTACAAATGTTTTGAGGCGATCGACTGACAATTTTCATCGCACCGAGACCTCTAATTTGCCTCACTGCCTTATGGAATTTAAGTTAAGCTCAATTTAATCAGGATAGAACAGTACTGAACTGTGTGAATGTGATAAGCCTGCTTTGTGAATGAAAATTCCCTTAATATACGCATGTTTTTTTACTATCTTGATCAGTGAAGCTAAATCAGGCCGGTATGAGAGAGGTTTTTAAATTGCAGATCCCACAAAAATATTGAAATGTGAAACTGAATGTACATGCCCGGAGCTACATCCCTGCCGAGAAGAACTTTCAAAGTCCAGTTCTTTCCCCTTACAATGGCACGACACATTTTCAAATGATCTCCAGAACAGCAGCACCTTGAAGAATACGTCCACGTTAAAAATCGTGGGGATTTCTATTCAGTGAGCCAGATGAAGACTGCTAACAAGGAAATCACGTAGTTGTGTGTACCGGCTGCACGGTAGCCAAATGATACGGCCTCATCCCCGAAACTGGGAGAGTTTACTCGACAAATACCGGAAGGAAAATATAGCGGCACGCACTGAAGAAAGAGATTAGGACGCGGCCGAATGACAATTGAAGGGCGCTTTGGGATAGAGATCCTACCGAGCTGCTGGCTGATTTTTAGATCTGGAATCAGTCATACAGTAAAAATCAATTATAAAAGGTCAACTTTGACTTAAGCGTTTCATTCAGTATAGAAGTATTTCAAATGGGTATGTAAAAAGCAGTTAAATGTTATGGGTGAAGTGTCGATAAGTTTGGTTTTTTTTCTAAATAACTTTTTGGGGGCCCCTCTCCTGCCTGTGCCATACATGAACGACAACATCAATAGATACGATAGCGTAATGGGAAACAGCTAAGTGTACCATAAGAGACGATTTATACCGACTGGATAAACAGAATCCCCGAAATAAAACGTTTATCTTGCAAAACTGTATACAGCTTGTCCGTGGAGGAATGGTCACTATTCAGGTATATGAGAGGAACATTTATAACAAGGGAAAAAAATGTAATGTGTGTAAAATCTTATGGGACTTAACTGCTAAGGTCATCAGTCCCTAAGCTTACACACTACGTAACCTAAATTATCCTAAGGACAAACACACACACACATACATACACACACACACACACACACACATGCCCTTGGGAGGACTCTAACCTCCGCCAGGACCAGCCGCACAGTCCATGACCGCAGCGCCTAAGACCGCTCGGCTAATCCCGCGTGGCTAACAAGCAAAGAAACGTCATATGTACATATGCCCTGTTCCGAATGGTTTCCTAGATAATACACATTTAATGTACATTTGTTTTTGGGCTTCCAGCGCTCGTCTTACCCACCCAACTTCTTCGACGTTATTCTAGACCAACCTAACTCGTTGCTTTCAACTTCTCTGCTCGGGAAGTCATTCTGCCATGAAACCATCCCGACGAAAGAGCAGCTATCTGGTGTGCTGTGAGTGAAGTAGCGCGAGGGACTGGGAGTGTTTCGGAGAGAAGCATCGGTTAACCGTATTCATACACGAACTGGCTAAACTGTTGTACATCTAATGAACAGCATACAGCTACGGTATATGTTCAAGGCTTCTGGGATCATAGTGTTCCATATGCTGCCGAAGGAAACCGTCGCCACTTTCCGACACATTGAATTCGTGGTCGTAGCGTTTTCATGTGAGTTTTCAGCCCATTGCATGAAACACATTTTGTTCCAAGTTCCAACTTTTCTTCTGAACCTGTAGTTCAAGAACCTGAGCAGCAACATTGTAGAACCGGTGCAGCGTAACCCTCCTATCAGCACTTGCCGACTTTCCGCACGTATCACCATAACAAAAACACGTGTATGGCGATCATCGCATGCGGAAAACCTGTACCCATTTCACATGCAGCGTGTCCACAATCTTCACAATGGTGAAACGCAACACGACTTGAATTTTGTCACTGGTCAAATGTCAATCGCCATTTGCTTGCATTAATGCGATCCACTGATGAAGCCATGTTTATACGGAATGGAATCAACAACACACGTAATAGTCATCGATAGTTGCAAGAAAACCACACGCGGCAATGGAAATCAATTTCGAAGTTCGCTTTTCGACCAATGTTCCGTGCGTCATGATAGATCACGTATTGATATATCTTGTCATTTCAGAAGAGCGAAATACGGGACAGAGTTGATTGCACGTTTTGCAAAATTCGTTTGTTGTATTAAGACGTTCCGCTGGCCATGCGGACTGCAGTGTACTTCGAGTATGACGGAGCCCCTCCACATTTTACCAGACGTTTAAGGGAACATCGCGGCCTACTTACCATAATCTCTGGATTGCTCGTGGTAGTGCAGTTAACTGGCCACCAAGATCGACAGGCCTTACGCCACGAGATTTTTCTTTATGGGGATGGGTGTCGTCTGAGATGTACAGACGAAAGTTGAATATGCGAGATGAATTGCTTGGTTGAATCACGAATGCCACTGCACTCATCAGGGAACGTGTGGAGGCAAGCAGCACAGTATCTCCTCACAAATGTGCACAAATTCAATTAAGTTGACAGCGGGATACTCAGATGCTACGTACGCACGAACTCTATCCTGAACATTCGCACCTTCGAGAAAGGGATGAAGCTAGGATTAGAATTTTGTCGTTTGTCAATTGTAAATCGCCTAGTAATACCATTGATACTGTTTACTGACTTCCATTCGTGTCAGTAACACTCGTCAACTGCAACTGCAACGAAACTCATATGCATTTGTGGAGGCACATTTCTGAGAACACTTCTCTATAGTGTTTGGTGTGGTTCGAAGACAACAGACTGTGCAAGTGAATTGCGCATCATCTCACAGAGCAGCGTTATCTAGGCTTTCTTGAAAAGGAGCTTCCAGCATTATTCGAAGACGTTCCCTGGGCTACAAGGATAGGTATTCCTTCCAGCTTGACGTCACCCCTGCACATTCTAATCGTCAGGTGACACATCATCTAGAACTAACGTTCAGTGGAAGATGGGTTGTCAGGAACGGCTATGTTTCGTGGCCATCCCAGAACCTTACCCCATTAGATCTTTTAACGTGACGAAAGTTGAAAGGCGAAGAAAAAGAAAACACGTGAGATGAACTTATCGTTTGGATTGTGAGTAGTGCAGTCACCCCCCCCCCCCCCAAAAAAAAAAAAAAAGTATCGACTCAGCAGAGCTGCACATTTTATTGTCATGAGAATTCGATAGTGAACCCAAATTTGAGGTGGAATTTATAAATATTGTCTCTGAAGTTAATCGTTTACCTTTGTTTGGCACCTTATAGAATTGTAATAGCTGTTTCTCTGTAACCACCAAAAACTGAAAACAAATTATATGGGGTATTTATCAAAATAACCTTTACTGCGAACTCCTGAAATATTTACTATTCCTGTGGAATGCCTTGTGGATTTGCCTGTTCCCTGAAAATGTTTAAGTCAAGTAAGTAATAAAAGAAACTGCAGGTACGATCTGTAGAGACCATTCCTCTCAACAGGTATATGCGCCAGTGCAATATACAGATTTCCCTAGGAGGAATGGTCAATATCAAGGATATGACAGGAAAGATTATTTGAAAATAAGATCTTCATGTGGACGTTTTTGTATATGCGACACCAATGCGACTGCAGTTTCTGCGTGTGCTAATTGATGGACTATGCTCTGCCAACTAAATGTCTCCTACTTCTTCCACACTCTGTTCATTCGCTCGTTCATGTGAAATACGACTGCTGAACGCTGCACACGTCCCAAGTACCTCAGTGAAAACAAGGATACACTCCACAAAATCTCTAATCTGGTATTCTGAGTTTCGGAATAGTTCATCGTATTCTTCACGAAGAGCAAAAGCGTACCCATAAAAAAAACCGTGCACAAATGCCATAACGACATGCGCAGCATTTGTAAACACGTGGGGCGTGCCTTAACGATTGAGTAAACCTGGCCAACAAATCACAACCACAATCGCAACTCAAACATTCAGTTATCTAAGTCAAGCACAGCTTCACAACTTCAACTTACAAAATAACAATCGATAAATAAACGCATAGATACTGGAGTAGCAAAGTTCGAAATGAGAACTTACCTCCGTTGTTGTTGTTGTGGTATTCAGTTCAGAGACTAGTTTGATGCAGCTCTCCATGCTACTGTATCCTGTACAAGCTTCTTCATCTCCCAGTACGTACTGCAACCTACATCCTCCTGAATCTGTTTAGTGTATTCCTTTCTTGGTCTACCTCTACGATTTTACCCTCCACGCTGCCCTCCATTGCTAAATTTGTAATGCCTTAATGCCTCAGAACATGTCGTACCGACCGATCCCTTCTTCTAGTCAAGTTGTGCCACAAATTTCTCTTCCCCCCAACTCTATCCAGTATCTCCTCATTAATTATGTGATCTACCCATCAAATCTTCAGCATTCTGCTGAAGCACAACATTACCCAAAGCTTCTATTCTCTTCTTGTCTAAACTATTTATCGTCCGTGTTTCATTTCCATACATGGCTACACTCCATACAAATACTTTCAGAAACGATTTCCTGACACTTAAATCTATACTCGATGTTAACAAATTTCTCTTTTGTAGAAAAGCTTTCCTTGCCATTGCCAGTCTACATTTTATATCCTCTCTACTTCGCCCACCACCAGTTATTTTGCTCCCCAAATATCAAAACTCATCTACTACTATAAGTCTCTCATTTCCTAATCTAATTCCCTCAGCATCACCCGATTTAGTTCGCTAATTTTCACATCTGTCAACACCCGGTATCTTTGGGAGTGGAATTATTATATCCTTCTTGAAGTCTGTAGATTTTTCGCCTGTCTCATACATCTTGCTCACCAGATGCTAGAGTTTTGTCACGACTGGCTCTCCCTAGGCTATCAGTAGTTCTAATGGAATTTTGTCTACTCCCGGGGCCTAGTTTCGACTCAGGTCTTTCAGTGCTCTGTCAAACTCTTCACGCAGTATCATATCTCCCATTTCATCTTCCTCTACGTTTCTTCCATTTCCATAATATTGTCCTCAAGTACATCGCCTTTAATACACCCTCTATATACTCCTTCCACCTTTCTGCTTTCCCTTCTTAGCTTAGAACTGGGTTTCCATCTGAGCTCTTGATATTCATGCAAGTGGTTCTCCTTTCGCCAAAAGTCTCTTTAATTTTCCTGTAGGGAGTATCTGTCTTATCCCTAGTGATATATGCCTCTACATCCTTACCTCTAAAATCAATAAAAAGAGGGCAAGCGTTAAGTACAAAGTTTCATCCAAATCATTCTATAATAATACCATCTACGGAAATATTTACTATTCCTCGTGGAATAGTCCGTATAGCCGCTCCAATCCTGGTTGTTCTACGTTAGTTACACAATCTGTTTCACCTAATTGTACTATAAACTGCTTTATTTTTCTTCTCCAATCACATCTTTCATATCTAATCATTAGCCTTTTACGTTCTACTCTCTGTGCATTTTGCACCACGACTCTTGAATTTTTCAAAAGGGAAATATGTTCGAGTAATGTAAAACGAGAAGATAACTTAAAAAGTAACGAATTATTTGAGCAATATATGATCATTTAGGCACAGATGCAATGCAGAATGCTACTAAAGCCTTTGTGTGACAACCTTAATCCAAAAGATGTACATCACTGGCTTGAGTGTCAGTCACCACTATCCGATTTAATTTTCAGCTCTTTGAAAACATATCACTGCTGTGCTGAACGTAAGGACGAAAGTAAATTTAGCATCACGTGTCACTGTCAAATAACAGAGCTCTACGATATTTGGGCCACCCATAAAAAGAGCTGTCACAGTACAGCACATCACAGAAGGTAACTGAAAGGAATATGCAATGAGATGAACAGAAATGACGCTTTTATTCAAAGACAATAATCACGCGGAAGTCTGCGTGATTCATGAAGGCGTCTTGGGCATTGCAAACGGCGAGACTCACTTATTAATATGATATGTGACCAGAACGGACAGCAACGTATGCTCTGCAACGTGCCTGAAACCTGTTAGTCAAGGGAAGGCAGGATTCGGTTACGGTTTTGGACGGGGCCGTAATCAGTTACAATTGCCTTTTACAGTTACACACATTTATTTTTAAAATAGTAATTCCAGACTCAACAATAAATAAAAAATACCACACGTTATTAATGAAGGAATAAACAACAGTGTAAATGATAGTGTTCTCAGTACGTTACAATTTAGCAAATCACCATAAAACACAGATACAGATAAAGTTTAAAAAATACATGCCACTGTGATCACGGCTGAAGGCCTTACACGCCAAGAATGCCAATAAATTAAGAATGTTTAAGAACTCACTGAAATTACAACTTACTGGTAATGAAATATTAAAAATAAGTGGCCATAAAGACAGCAGAAGGTATCAGACGCCAGTAGTGACAGGAAATAAGGTTTTAAGGCCTACTGCAAAAATACAAATATTGCATGGGGGCTTCATTAAATAAAATGTAAATATTTTTTAGTTTTAGTCGCTGTCTGTTCGATTACGCTGCCTCGTAACCGGTTGGCCCTGAATAATATTAGTATGCAAGCTGACTGCATAGAATAACAACAAAGAATGAAAGGAAATTTCCGTTAACGCAATTAATTAATTATGTCCCCAGCAACTATAAGAGCTACGAAACAACAAAGTACAAATGTAACTATTCTGTGTGTGGAAGTGTGATTCAACGTACACATCTGGCACGGTTCTTCCTCAATACGACAAGATGCTTTAAACGACATTCACAATGAAGTAATTAAAAAAAATAGAAATACTATAACTGCACATAGAAACCATAATTACAGTGTAATACATGAACATGAGCCAGATGCTTTGTTGACTGAATCTGTGACCAAGAGGCATTGATATTTAGGACGTCTAAAATAAAAATTTTTCTTTACCTTCATATATATATATTGACGAAAAATACACTTTAATCATTACAACATCCCCAATCGAATAACATATGGTGTCTTGCCCAACAGAAGAAATAGTACTCTATCGACGTCTCAACAAGCACAGACCACGCCTACCTCAGAACTACCACTGCCCTCAACAACTTCTGAGCTGCAACTGCCAGTGGAGGCGGCTGAATAATACTCTTTGCCGCAATCTCTGGCGATGTGACTCAGTGTAGCCACCTTTCATATACCCCTCCTCCACGGGCTAGAATTTTATGTTATTTTTGCCACACTGGTTGTGAAAATACCACCAAATTCGTCCAAAAAAATACAGACAAAAATAAAAGATAAAATTAAATAAGTAAATACCACATAACTAAATAAATTTTGGCTTTGCACTGACCCTTCAATAACCTAATATATAAAACATTGTAGGGAATACAAATGCTTTCATACATATGATTTTACATAATAGTTTACACGAGTATCATTTGGTCAAACAATTCAATCAATAGCGTCAGCAATGACTAATAGGTGCAGGTAAGAGCCTCATAACATTTTATAAACAGTAAACACACAAAAAAATCAGTTTTTACACATATTCACATAAAATCCTTTCAATAGTTCAATAAACAAGTAGAGTAGTTGACAGTTCCAGCAGTAGCAGCCAGCAATGGTCAACAGGTGCACATAGCAGTCTCATTATATTTCATCAACAGTATTTAAACAGCTCCAACAGTGGCACCCAGAAATGGCGAGTAGGCGCAGACAACATCAAGTGACATTATCTCAGTAGCAGCAGTTCCATCAGTGGTACCCAGCAATGTTGAGCAGGTGCAGACACCAACAAGTGACATCATTTCAGTAGAAGCAGTTCCATCAGTGGCACCCACTAATTTTGGGCAGGTGCAGACACCAACAAGTGACATCATTCCAGTAGAAGCAGTCCATCAGTGTCACCCAGCAATGTTGAACAGGTGCAGACACCAACAAGTGACATCATTTCAGTAGAAGCAGCTCCAACAGTGGCACCCACTAATGTTGGGCAGGTGCAGACACCAACAAATGACATCATTCCAGTAGAAGCAGTCCATCAGTGTCACCCAGCAATGTTGAACAGGTGCAGACACCAACAAGTGACATCATTTCAGTAGAAGCAGCTCCAACAGTGGCACCCAGCAATGTTGAGCAGATGCAGGTAACAGTCCATAATATTCACTATCAATAATCAGACAGTTCATCAGAGTTCATTAGCAGAAATTAAACATTTCCAAGTAGCACCCACCAATGTTAATACGTGTAAGCACGAACAACAGTTTGAATGCACACGCAATTGCTTTTACAAAATTATTATCACTGCTCTTACACTAAACATACAAATTATAACAAACATACAAATTATAACAAACACACAAATGATATCAGATAATTGTCATATTAACTATTACAATACACAAGTAACAGTAAACCTATAATATTTATGGGTGTCAGTGCAAGCCACAACAAACAAGTAAAATAATATTTAGGAGGTAGGTCGGTACCAATTATTTGGGATTGGGAAAGGACAACACACAAAACACACTCACTCATCTTTCATCCACATTTAAGTACTACTGTGTAATTGAATAGTGTTAACTGTGTAAATGCAATTCTGTCAAAATTTAATGCTCATTATGTGTATCAACTAGGAGTGGTACAGTGTATAACAGTCAATAATAGTTAGTCAACGTCATAGTCATCATGTCAAGACCAATGTTTGCCAAGCCAACTTTTTCTGAACAACTGTCAGTGTGCCATGATATACAAATACTTCCTTTCTCCAAAAAAAAGTATTTACTGCTCATTGATTTAACAAATTGTGTGTGTAGACAATCTTCCTTCTACTTGAGTGTTCTAGTCTGCCATCTTCATCCTTCTTGTTCCATATAAACCAACAAAAAGGAAATGCTCCTCACTTACTTTACATCTTATCCACCAAAACTCCAATAATAATCAGCATCACATAATCTTAATACTTCAATAATACCTCTTACGTCGATACATATAAACCTTACCATCAATATCATTTACCTTACCTCTTGTCCACCAAAACTCCAATAATCATCAAATTCACACAATCTTAATACCTCAATAATACCTCTTCAATACGTCGATACATATAAAACTTATCGCCAATATCATTTCACTTCCATAACAACTCTTTCCTCTAGTCAGGCTCCTCGAACAAGTACAGATAAAATCCTAGTGCAAACTTCAATTCATCATCCCATACAATCCAAAGACACAATATCCACACACAACCTCTGTCTAATCCATCTGACCCAAATCTTCTACTCATTATCAATTATAAAATACATTTTGGTTACCTTGTCCATCATTAAATAAAAAAATGCATACATGACCTCTAACAGCCTTTAGTTTGAATAACTTTCAGTAAGTAAGTACTAGTACAGAGTGTGAATGATCGTAATATTTCACAGTGTGTACACCACTTCAAGAATCACGGCAAAACAGAAGCAAACATGTGGAGTATTTCTTGTGTCAAGTGTCACTTGCTATTTCAATTGCTTACGAATAATGCAGTGTAATAACTATCAATGGTCTAAACCTAGTGTTGGTATGTCATGTCGTTAGCTTCCTTCCTATTAGCATAAATTTATACAGCTTCCATAAAACCTCCAGCTCATGTGACTTCAATGAAGTTTCTTGTACCAATGTCGTTCGTAGAATTATAGCAGTTCATTTTCTTATCTTAAAATATAAGGCACTGCGCATAAGCAAGATATTCAATGGCGAGTAAATGTACCAGTAGAGAACAGAATGTCAACAAGTGGATGTAGCACAATCCCCACAACGAGGCTCTGCCAAGCGAACAATCTATAATTAGTACCATAGTGTGACCTAAACTCCATGTTCGTACACAGTATATCAGCATTTCTATATACCAAATTAAAGAATAGTTATGACAACAAAGCAGAAATGTGTAAATATGCAATCCATACGCAATGCAGCAAATATATATCTCACATAATAAACAGGTCAGTAGCATCATATCAGCATAAGCAAATAAATGTTCATATGTAATCTTAATAAGTAAACATGAAGGCGCAAGCAGATAAATCACGAAGTATGACTTACATTCATAATCATATCAGCACGACTAATCAGGTGACACTTATAATTTAAATAAATAAGCACAGCAGGCACATAATTAAAAAAATATGACAGCAGTGAAAAAGCAGTGCAGCCAGGCGATGCATAATATAATAAGTAACAACCCTTTTCATTAATCAATCATTGTCAAATTCAGTTAACACAAAGTATAAATCACGAATCGCGAGCAGCAAGTTCTTAAATATTTTATACAACCGTATCCTGAAAAATACTGAACGTTAATAACATAATTTATCAAGTCACTATAGCTTTATACTGAATTGAATCAGAGAAATTAGACTGTGTATTTGTTTACGGCTGTCAGTGCATTCGCACTGAGCGCTCGATCAGCTGTAGGTACGCGTGACGTAAGAAGTAATTGTTTGCGGTCAGCGACTGCCTTGTGAGGCGCGCAGACTTGACTGTTGCTTTGAGTATGTGCCGCCATCGGAACAATGCGCGGTATCCTCGTACTCTCCGTGTGTTCACATATAACTGTTAGTTTCTCAAAAGTATGTCATTCCACAAAAATTTTAACGTTCGATATGTGATGTATTCCCTTAGAGCGCCGAGCTTTAAGAGTTTCTACTTCGACAGTGTTATCATGAATAATTTTGTGAATTCTATATGGACCTTTATAAAGCAGATAAAAATTTGCGACACAAGTTCTTTCCTTTGTGAGACAAACGATGAGACTTAATTAACACCTTTTGAACAACTGATAAGGTTTTTAAACGACCAGGACGTTCAGCTGATTTCTCTCTTCTAGCAGCCGCAGATGCAAATTTTGTAGAGCCAGATTGACAACTTCAGAATGCCGCAGTTTCCGTGAAGGCGGAAAAGGAAGGATTTATGAAATGCGATTTGTCGGTGCTTTATTTTTTAATATCAATATAGGGGGTAATGAAGTTGAATCATTAGGGAGTTCATTCAGAATGTTTTGAAAAATATGAAGATACTGATCCCACGTTCTGTGATTCTGATGACAATAAAGTCGACACAATTTATTGATTTCATTCATCCATCTCTCTGAAGCGTTAGATTGAGGGTGAAAAAGTGAAATGAAAATTGGTTTAATCTTACGACGCCGTAGAGTACGAAGCCAAATTTTAGAGCGAAACTGTGATCCATTATCTGATATAGCCTTATCAACATGTCCCACTTCTTTAAGAAAATGTTTGATGAAAGCATTAGATACTGAACGAGCTGTTGCTTTGCGTAAAGGTGTAAAACACACATACTTTGATGTCAGTTCCACTGCTAACATAATGTACGCAAAACCATTAGTAGAACGAACCACTGGACCGAACAAATCGACTGCAGCCATCTCCTTTAATTTCGCTGGAATGATAGGAAACAACGGTGCTCTGTGAGAAATAGTTGGCGGCTTAGCCTTCTTACATAATTTGCATTTGACAAGAACAGATCGAATACGTTTTTCCATGTTACTGAAGTATAAATTTTTTCGTAATTTATGAAAGCATTTTCTGGGACCAAAGTGGCATAACTGAAATGTGTATACCAAATCAATTTATTAACCCACTCATCAGGAATGCAAACTAACCAAACAAAGTTGTCGAGCGATTTTCGTTTAAAAAGAATATCATTGCGAACTACATAATGCTGTCTAATCGCCATGCTTTCCTTCCTCCTCCACTTCTCCTTAATGTCCTTCCAGATTGGATCCTTATTTCGCTCCTTAGCGATGTCCTGGAGCGCAGACAAAATAAAATTTTCAAGCGCAACACCTTGAATATACATCAAACAATAATTGTTTTCTTTGCAGTCCTCCTCAGCACTTTGTTTCAAACCCATGGGTGCACGTGATAAAGCATCAGCAATAATATTTGAATAACCCTGTATGTAAACAATACAAAAATCAAGCACCCATCGTGACAATCTTCCATGTGTTAATTTTGTTGACATAAGAAATTCCAGAGCTCGATGATCGGTGTAAACCTTAGTATGTCTGCCGTACAAAAAGATACGAAATTTTGTGAAAGCCCAAACAACAGCCAAGGCTTCAAGTTCCGTAATCGAATAATTCTTTTCTGATTTAGAGAGAACACGACTTCCAAATGCAATAGTTTTCTGTACTACAACGCCGTTTTCTTCTATCTCTTGAAATAAGTGTGCACCTAGGCCTTTGTATGATGAGTCCGTCGTCAAACAAAAATCTTTAGATAAATCCGGATGTGAAAGAAGTGGAGCGGCAACTAAAGCATCACGAAGTTGTTCAAATTCTGATTGAGCTTCCTCATCCCAACACCAATTAGAATTCTTTCCCGATAGTTCACACAAACGGGATGTGGCCAAATTATCCAATCTAACAAAGCGTCTAAGAAAATTACAGACACCAAGGAAACTACAAACATCACGTTTTGTAGTAGCAACAGCATAATTACGAATAGCGTCTAGTTTCTCTGGATCAGGAAGAATACCTTCTGTAGAAATAATATGACTAAGAAATTTCACCTGAGAACGACCAAATTCAGATTTTTCCAAGTTCACTGTAATGCCGACTCTTGCAAAAATACGTAGTAATGAATTCAAAATTTTGTTGTGCTCACTCCAAGAACGTTTAGCAATAAGAATATCGTCAACATATGAAGTAATATTGTCACGAAGATAAACAGGTAAAATTTCGTTTAAGCTACGAATAAATGCTGCTGAAGATATAGTAAGTCCAAACGGTAATTTCCGAAATTGGTAACAGTTACCAAAGGCTAAAAAGGCAGTGTATTTTCTACAATCAGGGTGGAGTTCTATTTTCCAAAAATTTGCGCGCATATCAATCGTGGATAAAACTTTAATTCCGTGGAAATGTTGAAGAAGTTCATCTAGATTTTGTGGACGGTCAGTTTCAGGAATGATGATATTATTTATCTGTCTGAAATCCAGAACAAACGAATTGCCCATCCTTTTTAAGAACGACGTGTAATGGGCTGGTATAAGGACTGACTGTTGGCTCAATAGTGCCTTGAACTAACATGCATTGAAGTTCACTCTTAACCTTGTCGCTATAAGCCAAAGGAATAGCGTACGTTTTTCCTCGAAATGGTGTGTGTTCTTTTACTTTAAATAAATATTGAAAGCCTTGTATAGTTCCTGTGTGATGACTAAATACTGTAGGATGTGACGTCAAAATTTGGTGCAGTTCTTCTCTTGCAACGTCATCTGGCACTTCAGCTTTCTTAACCTTTTCATTAATTAATTCTTCGCTATTAATTATATCATCCATCGCGTCTCTGTATCTATTGTCGTTATCATGAATGAACACATTGTAGTCATAATGCTCAGCGAAAACATCAGAAGTAAGAAACCTTAAACATTTTGCGTCTGATTCATATTTCGTTAAACACTCGAAAAATTTCAAACATCTCGGCATTCCGGCAACAGTCAAGTTCACACTTCCTTCCTTAAAGTTTAAAATTGCCTTATGTGTGTTAAGCACATTCAATGTGCTCCCAGAATCTAAAACTGCAGTGAACTTATTCTTACCCACACATACTTCAATAACAGGATGTAAAAATACGTCTACATTATTTTCCTTTTCGTCTAGCAAAATGTCTCTCATGTCTTCCAGGTGTACGTAGTGTAAAGTCGTTGTGTCATTACTTTCTGAACCGTCTATATTGCTGCCAGAAGCCGAAGCTACAAGTCATTGTCGATTGTTCGCGTCGCGTCTTTGATTATTCCCGTCATTTCGCGGATCAATTTCTACGATTTGCACTTGTCTCTCTGAATTTCTGTCACGCGGAGGATGCCAATTAGGTCCCTCCTGTCTGTTAGATGTCAATTCTTGGTTGTGTCTGTTATTAAAATTTCTATTTTCCTGTCTATCTGCATGATTGCTTCGTGTGTAATTTCGACTGTCACTTCTGAAATTATTGCTATATCTACTACCCCGGTAATTTCTGTAGTAAGAATTTCTATTATAGTATGAATAATTTCTGTCTTGATGATACCGATTACTGTTTCCGTATAATTGATCATTCCGGTAGGAATTTCCGTTTTTATAATTGTCTGTGTAATTTCTGTTAGACCGTCTGTTATTGTCATAAGGCTGGTATCTATTGTCCTGTCTGCTTCGAATGTCATTTTCAAAAATAACCGCTACAACGTCCGTTCCGATCATTATCCCATTTCTCTGAAAATCTATTGTAATTACTGTTACTGAACAAATTACAAGAAGTCCCGTCGTCGTTGTCATACTCAAGTTCTTGTAGCAAAGTCTAAGTCTCAATGTCGTCTTTACATCTTCCGGCTAAAGCAATTTCTCTTATCGATTGTGGCAGCTTAGTTAAGCAAATGCGAATTAATTCAGTCGGGCTATAAGGGTTGGAAAGGAACTGATTCTTTCGAATCATATCTTCAAAGTATTCTGCCGGCGTACGGGACTCAGACTGTTTAAAATTACGCTGCACAATAAGACTATGTTTGACTCTGTCTTGCGTGTTTTCGGACCAATATGCCGATAGAAATGCATGATAAAAATCATTTAAATTATTACAATCTCTAAGTGCGTGCATGCGCGTCGCCGGTTCGTTTTCTAAATATCCACACATAAATTCCAGTTTGTGACTTAGTGGCCAATTTGGTGGAAGTGCGTACGTAAATTGGTCTAACCATGAACATGAATGTATGTCATTATTAGAATTGCGAAAGATCTTAAATTCTCGAAGAGTTAAGAAGTGTTTATAGTCAAAGTTTTCCCCTCGTGGCGACAAAGACCAACCGCGTCTGTCCCCGTCCGAATGTCGATTATTGTCAAGTTCGCGCGCCTGGCGCTCTCTTGTTGCTTCTCGTAAATGAAATAAATTATTTTCTTCAAAGCCCTCTCCTATCTGTGACTCTAAATTACTTCTGCTGTCTTTTCCTACGATTTCGCTTTCAATTTGTCTGACTTGCTTTCGTAACGCCTCAAATTCCCTTTTAACGCGTTCATTAAATTTTCCCTGATTTTAAACATGTTTATTTATGTTCTGGTACTCTTCGGCTTCTGCAAATGGCAATGGAGCTGTATCGTCTGAATCTCTGTCCCCATTTAAACTAAGACTTGTCAATTTATCTGAAATCTCCTCAACTCTTTCCGATAAGTCACCTATTTTTTTCTGTTTATTTATGTCTTCCGTAAGTGTCACCACTCGGGTTTCAATATTGACACACTTAGTAGTTAACTGTTCATACTGTTAGGTTAGGTTATTTATTCTGTCATTTGGTACAGATTCCTCGATTCTTTCAAATACTTCTTCCTTATCGTGTGCGCGTTGTAAATTTAACTCTGAAAATTTTTGTACTATCATGCGATCACTTTCTTCCAGTTCTCTATCCTGTTCCTTTTGTCTGATTTCTATTGAAATTAATCTACTATTGTGAGCATTCAAAATCGGTTGTACTTCTTCTCTAATTTCTTTCTTTAATTCATCTTTCATGTTTTTATTCGTGAGTCTAACCGTGTTTCCATTATTTCCATCTCGGTTTTAATTGTTCCTATTTGTGAGTCTAACCATGTTTCCATTGTTCCCACATCAGTTTCTAACCGTGTTGCCAATGTTCCCATCTCTGTTTTTAATTCAGATCCTAACTGTGATCCCAATGAGTCCAGCCATGTTTCCATTGTTCCTATATCAGTTTCAATTGTTCGTATTTGTGATCCCAAAGTTTTTAATTCAGATCTTAACTGTGTTTCCATTGTTCCCATACCAGTTTTAATTGTTCCTATTTCTGATCCCAAATTTAATATTGCACTCATCAACTGCTCATTATTAACTGGTTCGAAATTCCTTTCGCCCCTAACATTTCCCATAAAATTAACTTCCTTCGGCATAGCTATCTGTGTTGGATACTATTTGATAATCTTCTATCGTTAATTTCATTTTCTGAAAATTTTTTGATTGTGAAGACTATTCTCCCGACTTATTAAATTGTTTTCTGCTTCATTACTCATCATACTGTTCTCCTGTGTTGGCGAGTTCGCCATGTTAACATTTTCTTCATTCTCCCTATCCATCATTTTTGCCTTTTTCATCGATCGCGTAATCATTTAAAAAACGTACAAAACTTGTCACTATACGAAAATTACACAGAATATAACACTTTATAACCAACAATACCATTCACACGAAATGCTTCCCGACAAACACGATTAACGAACAATTGAAATGTTCATAATTGCACAAAATTTTCAAACCCCTACACAAGACATAAAAAATTAAATTCTGTAAAAATACCATTATAAGAATGACAAGAAAACTACAAATGTTCAATTACCAAATCTACACATGCAATATAGACTAAAATTACCAAACTACAAATTACTACAACAATACTATTGTTTGTTACTTTTACTATTAAAAGAATTCCAGGGGACGATCCTGGCAGGGTCGCCACGTGCATGGAGGCTTAATTAAATAAAATGTAAATTTTTTTTGTTTTAGTCGCTGTCTGTTTGATTACGCTGTCTCTTAACCGGTTGGCCCTGAATAATATTAGTACGCAATCTGACTGCATAGAATAGCAACAAAGAATGAAAGGAAATTTCCGTTAATGCAATTAATTAATTATGTCCCCAGCAACTATAAAAGCTACGAAACAACAAAGTATAAATGTAACTGTTCTGTTTGTGGAAGTGTGATTCAATGTACACATCTGGCACAGTTCTTACTCAATATGACAAGATGCTTTAAACGACATTTACTATGAAGTAATTATAAAAACAGAAATACTACAATTGCACATAGAAACCATAATTACAGTCTAATATATGAACACGAGCCAGATGCTTTGTTGACTGAATCTGTGACCAAGAGGCATTGTTATTTAGGACGTCTAAAATAAAAAAATTTCTTTGCCTTCATATATATTGACGAAAAATACACTTTTATCATTACAACATCCCCAATCGAATGACATATGATGTCTTGCCCAACAGAACAACTAGTACTCTATCGAGGTCTCAACAAGCACATATGACGCCTACCTCAGAACTACCACTGCCGTCAGCAGCTTCTCAGCTGCAACTGCCAGTGGAGGCGGCTGAATAATACTCTTTGCCGCAATCTCTGGCGATGTGACTCAGTGTAGCCACCTTTCAATGTCGAATTATTTTTTTCAAAGCAACTGACAACAATCACGACTGAAGGACTTACACTCCAGGAACGACAATTAAATAAAAAAATTTGAAACCTGCTGTAAAATAGCAAATACAAGCAAAGGTTAATTAAAAGAAACAAGCAACTGACCACCAAACGGGTGAAATTAGATGACGGTAACCTTGTAACACAACCCTTACACTGCTAGATTTAGTCCCAAAAGGCGACCGGAACTATTAAATAGACATACATAAGCTTTAATTTACGCATTGCAAGGTATGGTAATAATACGATAATAAAACACGAGGACCAGTCACAGACGGTGCACCACGAATCCACCTCTGAGAAGGTCCCTCAACAGACACTTTAGCGAATGATGAGATAGGCAGCCAAGAATTGCATTCATTTCACAAGATGGTAACTCAGACTAGTGGCATTCTAACGAGTGACTAATGATAATCTTGCTGAAGCTACATGACGTCCAATTAACCAAATACAAGAATGCAACAACACGCCAAAGCCGGAACTGGCGGACTGCACTACGTCACCAGAATACAGTGTTTAGAGCGCCTGGAACGAGAAAGGAATCACTACCACCAGAGTAGAAGAATCACAAACGACTACAATCAAGAAAGCTGTCAAAACTACACGCCTTACCGGACAGCAGAGGCAAGGCGAGGAAACGTACACTGCTGCTACATACACTAACCCCCAGGGCAGGTAACTGGGGCGTTAGCGGCCACCAGGCAGGAAAAATACCGCTGGTTGAACTTAACAAGTTGTAACAAGCTGAAATCAGAAAATAGTAATAAGAAGTCGAGGAAAGGTAATGAGATCCGCTTTCCCTAAGCACTCCACTCGCTGCTCTTCACCTCGGCGACACTACGACCAGCAACACGAACCCAAGTCACTGCAGAATCACGAGATATCAAAATGGTGGAGGTTTCACTACCTGAATTCTAGTGCACTCATCTTAAAGCTTGCAGGATCCGGTTTACCACGAGGCCGTGCACCCTCGTGACCACAGCCCTTCCATCCGACAGTCCATGCCTGCCGCCAGTCAACCCGGCGTGTTCTGGCACTACGCGGATCTGTCTCCTCCTGAGTCGCCAACCGAACTTCCCCACTCACACGTCGTCCCAAAGACAGTTACTACACATCGGTAACCGTTGCTGCTGCCACTAGCGAACAGGCGCCGCTTGCAAAACGAGTGGCGCCAGTCGAGACGAGACAGAGACAGACAACTGCAACCATGCCAACTAAATGATACGTCTGGCCTACAACAGAGGGCGGAAACCTACAAACAGCACCAACGTGAGCCACAGCATGGCTCAGTGCCACTATGAAGGTCGCTGGGCTAGTAAAGAGTTGTAGGGTAGACCTTTGCATTCTCCCACTGGCGTGGTTGACTAGTGCTGGTGGTCGTTAGCGCTTTTGGATGTGCTAAAGTATGTCTCCACAAGACATCCCACATGTGCTCGATAGGATTTAAGTCGGAGGAACGGGCAGGCCTGTGCTTTCGTCGAATATTCTCTCACTCCAACAGTTCCTCTGCTCCCATTGGTGGATGAGTTCGCTCATTGGCATCCACAAAAACGAAGTGAGGACCTAATGCACTCTGAAAAGACGCATGTGGGGAGGGAGTACAGTGTCACACTGACATTAACTGGCGATTGTATCGTGTTCAAAGATTTGGAAGGTAGTGCGCCCATCAAAAGTTATATCTATCCACACATTAACACCTGGAAATCCAAAACGATCACGATCGTTAATGTTTCTGGTGCATTACGTGTTCTCACCTTCACAATACGGCCAGCGTTGGTGAACATAATCGTTTTGGTAGTCCAGGTTTTATGATGTGGGGAGGCATAATCGGAGATGCGTTGGGGAGACCATCCAACAGTTGTCAACCGCGCTGGTGGGGGAACAGAAAGCATACAACAAGAAGTCCTTACTAACATTGCGGCCAGCCTGCAGTGCTACCCATGCTGATCACACACTCTATTAAGAACGATGTCTCGCCTTTTATAACGTCCGTGGTCCCATCATAAATCGCAGCGACTTCGTGTAATTATTGTCTTTGAATAAAAGTCTCAGTTCAGGTCGGCTTACTGCGTATTGGTCGAGGAGGGTGGTGTCATCAACATTCTGAAGGATGTGAACTGACACAGTTGGCTTGGGAGTATCAGGAGTGCAGAGAAGATAAAGAAGAGAAGAGAGGACAGAGCCTTTGGGTATACCTACAGTGCGATAGAAGGTATGGGAACTGGTATTCCTAATAGTGATAAATGATCGGTGATTACGTAGCAAGAACGCAATTAGGCGGACATAGTTAACTGGAAATCCGTAAGTCTATAGTCTGAAAAGAAGACAGGAATCCCACACACGGTGATAGGCTTTATTTAAGTCGAGAGAGACGAAAATAGCGGATATACAGGTGTGGAGCTGGTGGTGTAGGAGATGGATGAGATGTAGGAGCAGGTCATCGCAAGAGAATTTGAGAAAGAAGCCACACTGATTAACGGTGTTGATGGATGAGATAATAGAAGTTTAATTCCAAAACTTTACTAAAACTGATTAGAGATAGACGGGTGATAGGAGGAGATATCACTAGAGGGTTTATCCGGTTTGAAGATAAGTGTGACTGTTATTGTGGTCTTCAGTCCTGAGACTGGTTTGATGCAGCCCTCCATGCTACTCTATCCTGTGCAAGCTTCTTCATCTCCCAGTACCTACTGCAACCTACATCCTTCTGAATATGCTTAGTGTATTCATCTCTTCGTCTCCCTCTACGATTTTTACCCAATACTAAATTGGTGATCCCTTGATGCCTAAGAACATGTCTTACCAACCGATACCTTCTTTTAGTCAAGTTGTGCCACAAACTTCTCTTCTCCCCAATCCTATTCAGTACTTCCTCATTAGTTAAGTGATCTACCCATCTAATCTTCAGCATTCTTCTGTAGCACCACATTTCGAAAGCTTCTATTCTCTTCTTGTCAAAACTACTTGTTGTCCATGTTTCACTTCCATACATGGCTACACTCCATACAAATACTTTCAGAAACGACTTCCTGACACTTAAATCTATACTCGATGTTAACAAATTTCTCTTCTTCAGAAACTCTTTCCTTGCCATTGCCAGTCTACATTTTATATCCTCTCTACTTCGGCCATCATCAGTTATTTTGCTCCCCAAATAGCAAAACTCCTTTACTACGTTACGTGTCTCATTTCCTAATAGAATTCCCGCAACATCACCCGATTTAATTCGACTACATTATCCTCGTTTTGCTTTTGTTGATGTTCACCTTATACCCTCCTTTCAAGACACTGTCCATGCCGTTCAATTGCTCTTCCAAATCCTTTGCCGTCTCTGACAGAATTACAATGTCACCGGCGAACCTCAAAGTTTTTATTTCTTCTCCATGGATTTTAATACCTACTCCGAACTTATCTTTCGTTTCCTTTACTGCTTGCTCAATATACAGATTGAATAACATCGGGGAGAGGCTACAACCTTGTCTCACTCGCTTCATGACTATGGAGGCGATTTTCTTCTTCTATATTTTCTGTACATAAAAAGTAAAGTTCCCCACCGTGGTTTCTGTCTGTATGTTTGTTTGGGTACAGTTTCCACTAACAGACAGACCTAGAGAAAAATTTGTGTGTATCATATAATACCGATAAGTAATAAGTGTGCCGACCGTAGTGGCAGAGCGGTTCTAGGCGCTTCAGTGTGTAGCCGCGCTGCTGCTACGGTCGCAGGTTCGAATCCTGCCTCGGCCATGAGTGTGTGTGATATCCTTAGGTTAGTTAGGTTTAAGTAGTTCTAAGTCTAGGGGACTGATGACCTCAGAAGTTAAGTCCCATAGTGCTCAGAGCCATTTGAACCATTTTGAGTAATGAATGTGTAATACAAGCCTTTTTATTTCTAACCCAGAAGTCAAACTCAAAATATCATAGTTTTAGTTGTAAAAATGCTTTCATAATTTTCGTATTTCTTCTCATCCCCTTTTTCACCCCTTAGCGGCTTAATTTCCAAGATCACTGAAACACTTCCTTTTATTTGTAACTGTGAAGTGAGACACCAGTTTCATAGATGTAGCCTTAAAAATACTTTAGTATTTCTTTAATAATGATTTATCTTCAGAAAAAAAATTCATTCACTATTTCACTCCCATAAGGGTTTAAATTCCAAAAGTACTGAAACACATATTTTATCACCTCTGATTGAGAAACTAAATACCAATTTTCGTAGGTCTAGCTTCAAAGTTGCCTAAATAGCGATATTTTGCAAATACCTTTCATCCATTGTTTTCGCCTGTTATGGACGGAATTTCAGAAATCCCTTCATAAACGACGCCTACAGTTAAAGATCCACACCACCTGCAAATTTGTAGTTTCCGTCCTTAGTGCTTTTGCTGGGCGATGGTGAGTCAGTGAGTGAACGGGTCAGCCAGTCAGCACGTTGTCCTCCACTTAGAGACGTTACGTACGGTTCTGCATTGGTGTTTCTTAGGGATTCCTTAACTATCGAGAACAAGGAAATAGTAGCGAAGCAGTCCGATTTCTATTTCATTGCACCATAATTTGATGGCACTGGCTTCAGGGGATGTCTTGCTCATCGTTTAATCGTATCAAGGCTGGGTACGTGAGCTACCCGCTCACGAACCTGCCCGGGAGCCTTCCCGCAGGCACTTTGGCCATGTGTGTGTCTGTGCGGGCACGATAATGCGCAGCTCGCATTCCCTTATTCGCGAGAAGGACTGAAAACTGTCCATAACACACGACCGACAGCTTACGCTCGAGTTTGTCGTTACATTAGAAGCATTCTTTGTATTGTCGTTAATTAGTACAGTTCGACAGTGCAGTGACTAGTTACGACGCAGTACGCTGAGGTGACAAAAGATATCTTGTCGCATCTTCTTTTGCCCAGACCAGAGCACCAGCTATACGTGGAATGGACTCAACAAATCGTTGGAAGTCCTCTGAAGAAATATTGAGCCATGGTGCGACGCAAGATTAGCATGGTTAATCGGACTTGGCGAGTTTAATGTAAGGGATGGCCGGATGCCCTTCCTGCTGTCACCTCATACACCCCAGGACAGAATTAGTGTACCCCTGCTGCCACCTCATACACCCCAGGACAGAATTAGTGTACCCCTGCTGCCACCTCATACACCCCAGGACAGAATTAGTGTACCCCTGCTGTCTGTGTCTAGTGTAATCCACGGAATAGTGCGAATGTGTTCAGATGTCTGCGAGCCCTGTAACGCAGGCGAGGTATGGGGACCATCCCAGTATTCACCTAGTGGGATGTGGAAAACCACCTAAAAACCACATCCAGGCTGTCTGGCACACCGTTCTCTGTCGTTAATCCCCCGGGCGGATTCGATCCGGGGCCGGCGCCCCTACCCCAGCCCAGGAAGCAGCCCATTAGAGCTCTCGGCTAAAGTGGTAGGTAAATTGTCCTCTCGATTATGTCCCATTAATGTTCGACGGGATTCATGTCAGGCGATCAGGGTCGTCTAATAGTTTGCTCGAACTGCCCAGAATCCTCTTCAAACCAATCGCAAATAATTGTGGTCCAGTGACATGGCGCATTGTCAGCCATACAAATTCCATCGTTGTTTCGGAATATGAAGTCTGAACATACCCACTTCCAGTCAATGAACGGGTCCATTGGACTAAAGGACCCAGCCCATTCCGTGCAAATACAGTTCATCCCATATCGAGCCACCACCACCTTGAAAAAAAAAATGGTTCAAATGGCTCTGAGCACAATGGGACTTAACATCTATGGCCATCAGTCCCCTAGAACTTAGAACGTCTTAAACCTAACTAACCTAAGGACATCACAAAACACCCAGTCATCACAAGGCAGAGAAAACCCGGGAATTCGGGCGCGGGAAGCGAGAACGCTACCGCACGACCACGAGCTGCGGACCCATCTTGCACAATGCTTTGTTGACAACTTCGGTCCAAGGCTCCATGGGGTCTGCACCACACTCAGACCCAACCATTAGCACTTACCAACTGAAATTCGGACTCATTTGACCAGGTCACGGTTTTTCAGTCGTCTAGGGTTCAATCAGTACGGTCACCCCCAGGAGTACTGGGTGCACTGAGAATGTACGCTCTTGAAATTTTAACATCAAACCTTTCTGTGACTTCAACGCGTCTCTTGTAGAGTCTGACACTAGAGTTTGATAAGCATCTCTGCAACAGTCCCTGGAGCTTACTAAAAGTACCTGTTACAAGAGGCCTGCCAGGGTGGCCGTGCGGTTCTAGGCGCTACAGTCTGGAACTGCGCCACCGCTACGGTCGCAGGTTCGAGTCCTGCCTCGGGCTAGGACGTGTGTGATGTTGTTACGTTAGTTAGGTTTAAGTAGTTCTAAGTTCTAGGGGACTGATGACCTCTGAAGTTAAGTCCCATAGTGCTCAGAGCCATTTGAACCATTTTTTGTTACAAGACGTGCTGCTCTTTTTTGATTTTCTCTATTCCTTGTATTAATTCAATCTGGTGAGATCCCAGATTAAGAAGGATAATCTACTTAACAGCCCAACGAGGCTTTTGTAAGCTGCCACCTTTGTAGTAGGACCACACTTGAACGAATTTGTCTGATATTGTTAGTTTTATGTGGTTACTCTTCTTGAAATCGCTCTGTATGCACACTCCCAGGTCTTTAAGAACTGTGACTATTTCCTGTGGTTCTTTGGCAATCGGGTAATCAGACCATAAGGGGGCTTTCCTTAAATCTACACTCCTGGAAATGGAAAAAAGAACACATTGACACCGGTGTGTCAGACCCACCATACTTGCTCCGGACACTGCGAGAGGGCTGTACAAGCAATTATCACACGCACGGCACAGCGGACACACCAGGAACCGCGGTGTTGGCCGTCGAATGGCGCTAGCTGCGCAGCATTTGTGCACCGCCGCCGTCAGTGTCAGCCAGTTTGCCGTGCCATACGGAGCTCCATCGCAGTCTTTAACACTGGTAGCATGCCGCGACAGCGTGGACGTGAACCGTATGTGCAGTTGACGGACTTTGAGCGAGGGCGTATAGTGGGCATGCGGGAGGCCGGGTGGACGTACCGTCGAATTGCTCAACACGTGGGGCGTGAGGTCTCCACAGTACATCGATGTTGTCGCCAGTGGTCGACGGAAGGTGCACGTGCCCGTCGACCTGTGACCGGATCGCAGCGACGCACGGATGCACGCCAAGACCGTAGGATCCTACGCAGTGCCGTAGGGGACCGCATCGCCACTTTCCAGCAAATTAGGGACACTGTTGCTCCTGGGGTATCGGCGAGGACCATTCGCAACCGTCTCCATGAAGCTGGGCTACGGTCCCGCACACCGTTAGGCCGTCTTCCGCTCACGCCCCAACATCGTGCAGCCCGCCTCCAGTGGTGTCGCGACAGGCGTGAGTGGAGGGACGAATGGAGACGTGTCGTCTTCAGCGATGAGAGTCGTATATTTGTTTGGCGCCGTGCAGGTGAACGCCACAATCAGGACTGCATACGACCGAGGCACACAGGGCCAACACCCGGCATCATGGTGTGGAGAGCCATCTCCTACACTGGCCGTACACCTCTGGTGATCGTCGAGGGGACACTGAATAGTGCACGGTACATCCAAACCGTCATCGAACCCATCGTTCTACCATTCCTAGACCGGCAAGGGAACTTGCTGTTCCAACAGAACAATGCACGTCCTCATGTATCCCGTGCCACTCAACGTGCTCTAGAAGGTGTAAGTCAACTAACCTGGCCAGCAAGATCTCCGGATCTGTCCCCCATTGAGCATGTTTGGGACTGGATGAAGCGTCGTTTCACGCGGTCTGCACTTCCAGCACGAATTCTGGTCCAACTGAGGCGCCAGGTGGAAATGGCATGGCAAGCCGTTCCACAGGACTACATCCAGCATCTCTACGATCGTCTCCATGGGAGAATAGCAGCCTGCATTGCTGCGAAAGGTGGATATACACTGTACCAGTGCCGACATTGTGCATGCTCTGTTGCCTGTGTCTATGTGCCTGTGGTTCTGTCAGTGTGATCATGTGATGTATCTGACCCCAGGAATGTGTCAATAAAGTTTCCCCTTCCTGGGACAATGAATTCACGGTGTTCTTATTTCAATTTGCAGGAGTGTATGTTTGAAAAATTTCTCCTGTTCTGTTTCCCAGGAATTCTTCACTCCAGTCACACAGATTAGTGTGACATTCCATATGATCGAATTTTGTTCAGTTGTCGACAATGTGATATAGGCATGAGCAATTAATTCTTTACACTCGATAAGCTCACCGGACTGTCCTATGACGTCATATGCGAACCCGACTTGCGAATCTCCAGCACCTCCCGTTCAACCGAAAACTCATCACTTCAGTTTGTTGTCGGGTATAAGTGGACTATACCAGTGTAGAAACGAGACCGAGTACACGAGTTCACAGCACTACCATACATATGCATCCATTTGGAAAGATGGTAATTATGTATCACGCTTTAATGGATATAAGTTCAGAAATTTTTGTATGTGGTTCCTTTATATGTATACACATAAGTGTACTGGTTGTTTTTTTCTTCCTGCATCGAACAATCTCCCACAAAAACATCATAAACTTCACAACCTAATGTTTGCTGTACGGCGGTAACTGCTCAACTAAGTGGACTACTTCTGTCAGCATTGACTAACCGTTTTCCATGCCTGTGTCCACTCTTACACCTGATCTGTTGCCAAGGAGAAAAGAAACATAATTGGCTTGTTCTTGCCATTTGTACTTGGAGGTACCAACCAAACTGAAAATACACGATTCGTAACATCTCTAATTATTAGTATGCGAATTATGTAAATAATGACGTAATATTGTTCAGTACACTGTGCCCGATCTCACTTATACCCATTACAACTTATATAAAGGGTGGCGCACTTAGACGTTTTAGCGCAAGTATCTCTGGAACAAAAATAATTAAAAACGACTTTCACTCGTATGAATGCAACACAGGGCCTCATAAAAATAAATATTTGAGACATTGTAAAACGTAAGTAAATATTAGTTCCAACAAAAACTTATGTTGTTTAATGGACGGACACTCCGTATTATTTCTTAAGCAATAAATGACACGAAAAATTACTAAAAGAACGGTGATGGTTGTATCGCAAACTAACAAACTGGAAAGTCAGACTGTAGCTTGAAATAAACGAAACGCGCCGCTATTACACATATCAAGATGAAAGAGTGAACCCCACGTTGTTCATAATCATGACATGATTTACGTACGAAATCTGTCACTGTTGCCGCGAAGCCTGAAAGTAATAATAGGGTTTCCTGTCACAAACTGATATGTGGAAATCATGCTTGCATCTCTAGATGTGCAATAGTGGCAGGCTTCGTTTCTTTCAAGCATCAACTTCACTTTGCAATTTCTCAGGTATAATATTGATGTATTGCGATGAAACCACCTCCACACATTTTGTCGTTTTTCATGTTATTGATTAAGTAGGAAATCATAAGGATGTCCATAAAAAATGTAAGTTTCTGTTGAACTTCTATTTACTTTTATAGGCTCTGCCTTACACTCACACACTTGAAAGTCGTTTTTCAATATGTGTTGTTGTACCAACGATATTTTTTCACAGAAACGTTTAAGGAGGCTCTGTATGCATACACACACACACACACACACACACACACACACACACACACACACACTGAAGAGCCAAAGAAACTGGTACATCTGCCTAATATCATGTAGGTCCCCGCAAGCACACAGAGGTGCTGCAACACGACGTTGCATGGACTCGACTAATGTCTGAAGTAGTGCGGGAGGCAATTGACACCATGAATGGTGTAGGGCTGCCCATAAATCGGTAATAGTACGATGGGTTGGCGATCTCTTCTGAATAGCACATTGCAAGCCATCCTAGATATGCTCAGTAATGTTCATGTCTGGGGAGTTTAGTGGCCAATGGAAGTGTTTAAACTCACTAGAGTGTTCCTGGAGCCACTCGGTTGCATTTCTGGACGTGTGAGGTGCCACGTTGTCCTGCTGGAATTGCCCAAGTCCGTCGGAATGCACAATGGACATGAATGGATGCAGGTGATCACACAGGATACTTACATACGTGTCACAAGTCAGAGCCGTATCTTGACGTATCAGGGGTCTCACAATACTCCAGCTGCACACGCCCCACACCATTACAGAGCCCCCAACAACTTGAACAGTCCCTTGGTGACATGTCTATGTTGACGGGCCCAGGGGAGGCGTAATGCTTTTTGTCGTGCAGTCATCAAGGGTCCACTAGTGGGTCTACGGCTCCGAAAGCCCACATCGATGATGTTTCGTTGAATACATCACACGCTGACACTTGTTGGTGGCCCAGCACTGAAATCTGCAGCAATTTGCGGAAGAGATGCACTTCTGTCACGTTGAACGATACGCCTCATTCGTCGTTGGTCCCGTTCTTGCCGGATCTTTTTCCGGCCGCAGCGATGTCGCAGATTCGATGTTTTACCGGATTCCTGACATTCACGTTACACTCGTGAAATGGAAGTACATGAAAATCCCTACTTCATCGCTATCTCGGAGATGCTGTGTACCATAGCTCGTGCGCCGACTATAACATTAGATTCAGACTCACTTAAATCTTGTAACCTGTTCAAGAAGAATATAATAATTCCAATCCCAAAGAAAGCACGTGTTGACAGATCTGAAAATTACTGAACTATCAGTTTAATAAGTCACAGCTGCAAAGTACTAACACGAATTCTCTACAGACGAATGGAAAAACTCGTAGAAGCCGACCTCGGGGAAGATCAGGTTGCATTCCGTAGAAATGTTGGAACACGTGAGGCAATACTGACCTTACGACTTATCTTAGAAGAAAGATTAAGAAAAGGCAAACCTACGTTTCTAGCATTTGTAGACTTGGAGAAAGCTTTTGACAATGTTGACTGAAATACTCTCCTTCAAATTCTGAAGGTGGCAGGGGTAAAATACAGGGAGCGAAAGGCTATTTACAATTTGTACAGAAACCAGATGGCAGTTATATGAGTCGAGAGACATGGAAGGGAAGCAGTGGTTGGGGATGGAGGGAGACAGGGTTGTAGTCTCTCCCCGATGTTAATCAATCTGTATATTGAGCAAGCAGTAAAGGAAACAAAAGAAAAATTCGAAGTAGGTATTAAAATCCATGGAGAAGAAATAAAAACTTTGAGGTTCGCCGATGACATCGTAATTCTGTCAGAGACAGCAAGGGACCTGGAAGAGCAGCTGAACGGCATGGACAGTGTGTTGAAAAGAGGATATAACATGAAAATCAACAAAATCAAAACGAGGATAATGGAATGTAGTCGAACTAAATCGGGTGATGCTGCGGGAATTAGATTAGGAAATGAGACACTTAAAGTAGTAAACGAGTTTTGCTATTTTGGGAGCAAAGTAACTGATGATGGTCAAAGTAGAGAGGATATAAAATGTAGACTAGCAATCGCAAGGAAAGCGTTACTGAAGAAGAGAAATTTGTTAGCATCGAGTATAGATTTCAACGTCAGGAAGTCGTTTCTGAAAGTATCTGTATGGAGTGTAGCCATGTATGGCAGTGAAACATGGACGATAAATAGTTTGAACAAGAAGAGCATAGAAGCTTTCGAAATGTGGCGCTAAAGAATAATGCTGAAGATTAGATGGGTACATCACATAACTAATGAGGAGGTATTGAAAGGTGGCTACACTGAGTCACAGCGCCAGAGATTGCGCCAAAGAGTATTATTTAGCCGCCTCCACTGGCAGTGCTGGTTGAGAAGTTGCTGTGTGCATTTGTAGTTCTGAGGTAGCCGTAGCTGCAGTACTGGTTGTGAGCATGTCGTGTGCAGTTGTTCCGATGGGCTAGACAGCCGATGCTGTTCGATTGGGGATGTAACGATCAGAGTGTATTTTTCGTCAATATATATGAGGCAATAGAACAATTTTTTGTATTTCAAAAGTCTTATAATGCCTCTTGGTCACAGGTTCAGTCAACAAAGCATCTGGCTCGTGTTCTTGTATTAGACTGTAATTCTGGTTTCTATATGCAATTATAGTATTTCTGGTTTTTTTAATTTACTTCAGTGTAAATGGTTTTTAAAGCATCTTGTCGTATTGAGGAAGAACCGTGCCAGATGTGTGCGTTGGGTCTCACTTCCACACACAGAACAGCTACACTTATGCTTTCTTGTTTCGTAGCTTTTATAGTTGCTGGGTAATTAATTAATTATTTGTGTTAACGGAAATTTCCTTTCATTCTTTGTTGTTATTCTATGCAGTCAGATTGGGTACTAATATTATTCAGGCCAACCCGTTACGAGACTGCGTAACCGGACAAACAACTACTAAAATTAAAAATATTTGCATTTTATTTAATTAAGCCCCCATGCACGTGGCGACCGCTGCTTCGGATCGTCCCTTGGAATTCTTCTGATAGTAAAAATAGCAGACAGTAGTATTGTTGTAGTAATTTGTAGTTTAGTAATTGTAGTCTATATTGCATGTGTAGATTTGGTAACTGAACATTTGTAGTTGTCTTTTCATTCTTCTAATGGTATTTTTACAGAATTTAATTTTTGATGTCTTGTATACGGGTTTGACAATTTTGTGCAACTATGAAGATTTTAATTGTTCGTTAGGCGTGTTTGTGGGGAAGCATTTCGTGTGAATGGTATTGCTGGTGATAAAGTGTTATATTCTGTGTAATTTTCGTATAGTGACGAGTTTTGTAAGTTTTGTAAATGATTACGCGATCGATGAAAAAGGCAAAAATGATGGATAGGGAGAATGAAGAAAATGTTAACATGGCGAACTCGCCAACACAGGAGAACATTATGGTGAATAATGAAGTAGAAAACAATTCAATAAGTCGATAAAATAGTCCGGAACCAGTTCAAAATTTTTCTCAATCCAAAAATTCACAGAATACGAGATTAACGATAGAAGATGCTGAAATAGTACCGAACACAGACAGCTTTACGGCTATACCGAAGGAAGTTAGTTATAAGGGAAATTTTAGGGGCGAAAAGAATTTCGAACCAGTTAATATGGAGCAATTAATGAGTGCAATATTTAATTTGGGATCTGAATTAAAAACAGTGGGATCACAGTTACGATATGAATTTAAAACAGAGATGGGAACTTTGGCAACACGGTTAGAAGCTAATATGGGAATAATGAAAAACGGTTAGACTCACTGGGATTACTGGAAACACGGTTAGACTCACTGGGATCACAGTTAGGATCTGAATTACAAACAGTGGGATCACAAATTGGAACAATTAATACTGATATGGGAACAATGGAAACACGGTTAGACTCACGATTAGGGACATGTTTCAAAACCATGAAAGATGGATTAAAGAAAGAAATTAGAGAAGTACAACCGATTTTGAATTTTCACAACAATAGAAATTAGACAAAAGGAACACGATATAGAACAGGAAGAAAGAGATCGCGTGATAGTACAAAAATTTTCCGAGTTAAATTTACAACGCGCACACGATAAGGAAGAAATATTTGAAAGAATCGAGGAATCTGTACCAAATGACAGAAAAAATAACCTAACCTAACAGTGTGAACAGTTAACTACTAAATGTGTCAATATTGAAACCCGAGTGGCGACCCTTACGGAAGACGTAAATAAACAGGAAAAAAAATTGGTAACTTATCGGAAAGAGTTGAGGAGATTTCAGATAAATTGACAAGTCTTAGTTTAAATGGGGACAGAGATTCAGACGATACAGCTCCATTGCCATTTGCAGAAACCAAAGAGTACCAGAACATAAATAAACATGTTGAAAATCAGGGAAAATTTAATGCTCGCGTTAAAAGGGAATTTGAGGCATTACGAACGCATTTCAAACAAATTGAAAGCGAAATCGTAGGAAAGGACAGTAGAGGATATTTAGAATCACAGATAGCAGAGGGCTTTGAAGAAAATAATTTATTTCATTTACGAGAAGCAACAAGAGAGCGCCAGGCGCGCGAACTTGACAATTATCGACATTCGGACGGGGACAGACGCGGTTGGTCTTTGTCGCCACGAGGGGAAAACTTTGACTATAAACACTTCTTAACTCTTCGAGAATTTAAGATCTTTCGCAATTCTAATAATGACATACATTCATGTTCATGGTTAGACCAATTTACGTACGCACTTCCACCAAATTGGCCACTAAGTCACAAACTGGAATTTATGTGTGGATATTTAGAAAACGAACCGGCGACGCGCATGCACGCACTTAGAGATTGTAATAATTTAAATGATTTTTATCATGCATTTCTATCGGCATATTGGTCCGAAAACACGCAAGACAGAGTCAAACATAGTCTTATTGTGCAGCGTAATTTTAAACAATCTGAGTTCCGTACGCCGGCAGAATACTTTGAAGATATGATTCGAAAGAATCAGTTCCTTTCCAACCCTTATAGCCCGACTGAATTAATTCGCATTTGCTTAACTAAGCTGCCACAATCGATAAGAGAAATTGCTTTAGCCGGAAGATGTAAAGACGACATTGAGACTTTCAAGACTTTGCTACAAGAACTTGAGTATGACAACGACGACGGGACTTCTTGTAATTTGTTCAGTAACAGTAATTACAATAGATTTTCAGAGAAATGGGATAATGATCGGAACGGACGTTATAGCGGTAATTTTGAAAATGACATTGGAAGCAGACAGGACAATAGATACCAGCCTTATGACAATAACAGACGGTCTAACAGAAATTACACAGACAATTATAAAAACGGAAATTCCTACCGGAATGATCAATCATACGGAAACAGTAATCGGTATCATCAAGACAGAAATTATTCATACTATAATAGAAATTCTTACTACAGAAATTACCGGGGTAGTAGACATAGCAATAATTTCAGAAGTGACAGTCGAAATTACACACGAAGCAATCATGCAGATAGACAGGAAAATAGAAATTTTAATAACAGACACAACCAAGAATTGACATCTAACAGACAGGAGGGACCTAATTGGCATCCTCCGCGTGACAGAAATTCAGAGAGACAAGTGCAAATCGTAGAAATTGATCCGCGAAATGACGGGAATAATCAAAGGCGTGACGCGAACAATAGACAATGACTTGTAGCTTCGGCTTCTGGCAGCAATATAGACGGTTCAGAAAGTAATGACACTACGACTTTACACTACGTACACCTGGAAGACATGAGAGACATTTTGCTAGACGAAAAGGAAAATAATGTAGACGCATTTTTACATCCTGTTATTGAAGTATGTGTGGGTAAGAATAAGTTCACTGCAGTTTTAGATTCTGGGAGCACATTGAATGTGCTTAACACACATAAGGCAATTTTAAACTTTAAGGAAGGAAGTGTGAACTTGACTGTTGCCGGAATGCCGAGATGTTTGAAATTTTTCGAGTGTTTAACGAAATATGAATCAGACGCAAAATGTTTAAGGTTTCTTACTTCTGATGTTTTCGCTGAGCATTATGACTACAATGTGTTCATTCATGATAACGACAATAGATACAGAGACGCGATGGATGATATAATTAATAGCGAAGAATTAATTAATGAAAAGGTTAAGAAAGCTGAAGTGCCAGATGACGTTGCAAGAGAAGAACTGCACCAAATTTTGACGTCACATCCTACAGTATTTAGTCATCACACAGCAACTATACAAGGCTTTCAATATTTATTTAAAGTAAAAGAACACACACCATTTCGAGGAAAAACGTACGCTATTACTTTGGCTTATAGCGACAAGCTTAAGAGTGAACTTCAATGCATGTTAGATCAAGGCATTATTGAGCCAACAGTCAGTCCTTATACCAGCCCATTACACGTCGTTCTTAAAAAGGATGGGCAATTCGTTTGTTCTGGATTTCAGACAGATAAATAATATCATCATTCCTGAAACTGACCGTCCACAAAATCTAGATGAACTTCTTCAACATTTCCACGGAATTAAAGTTTTATCCACGATTGATATGCGCGCAAATTTTTGGAAAATAGAACTCCACCCTGATTGTAGAAAATACACTGCCTTTTTAGCCTTTGGTAACTGTTACCAATTTCGGAAATTACCGTTTGGACTTACTATATCTTCAGCAGCATTTATTCGTAGCTTAAACGAAATTTTACCTGTTTATCTTCGTGACAATATTACTTCATATGTTGACGATATTCTTATTGCTAAACGTTCTTGGAGTGAGCACAACAAAATTTTGAATTCATTACTACGTATTTTTGCAAGAGTCGGCATTACAGTGAACTTGGAAAAATCTGAATTTGGTCGTTCTCAGGTGAAATTTCTTAGTCATATTATTTCTACAGAAGGTATTCTTCCTGATCCAGAGAAACTAGACGCTATTCGTAATTATGCTGTTGCTACTACAAAACGTGATGTTTGTAGTTTCCTTGGTGTCTGTAATTTTCTTAGACGCTTTGTTAGATTGGATAATTTGGCCACATCTCGTTTGTGTGAACTATCGGGAAAGAATTCTAATTGGTGTTGGGATGAGGAAGCTCAATCAGAATTTGAACAACTTCGTGATGCTTTAGTTGCCGCTCCACTTCTTTCACATCCGGATTTATCTAAAGATTATTGTTTGACGACGGACTCATCATACAAAGGCCTAGGTGCACACTTATTTCAAGAGATAGAAAAAAACGGCGTTGTAGTACAGAAAACTATTGCATTTGGAAGTCGTGTTCTCTCTAAATCAGAAAAGAATTATTCGATTACGGAACTTGAAGCCTTGGCTGTTGTTTGGGCTTTCACAAAATGTCGTATCTTTTTGTACGGCAGACATACTAAGGTTTACACCGATCATCGAGCTCTGGAATTTCTTATGTCAACAAAATTAACACATGGAAGATTGTCACGATGGGTGCTTGATTTTTGTATTGTTTACATACAGGGTTTTTCAAATATTATTGCTGATGCTTTATCACGTGCACCCATGGGTTTGAAGCAAAGTGCTGAGGAGGATTGCAAAGAAAACAATTATTGTTTGATGTATATTCAAGGTGTTGCGCTTGAAAATTTTATTTCGTCTGCGCTCCAGGACATCGCTAAGGAGCGAAATAAGGATCCAATCTGGAAGGACATTAAGGAGAAGTGGAGGAGGAAGGAAAGCATGGCGATTAGACAGCATTATGTAGTTCGCAATGATATTCTTTTTAAACGAAAATCGCTCGACAACTTTGTTTGGTTAGTTTGCATTCCTGATGAGTGGGTTAATAAATTGATTTGGTATACACATTTCAGTTTTGCCACTTTGGTCCCAGAAAATGCTTTCATAAATTACGAAAAAATTTATACTTCAGTAACATGGAAAAACGTATTCGATCTGTTCTTGTCAAATGCAAATTATGTAAGAAGGCTAAGCCGCCAACTATTTCTCACAGAGCACCGTTGTTTCCTATCATTCCAGCGAAATTAAAGGAGATGGCTGCAGTCGATTTGTTCGGTCCAGTGGTTCGTTCTACTAATGGTTTTGCGTACATTATGTTAGCAGTGGAACTGACATCAAAGTATGTGTGTTTTACACCTTTACTCAAAGCAACAGCTCGTTCAGTATCTAATGCTTTCATCAAACATTTTCTTAAAGATGTGGGACATGTTGATAAGGCTATATCAGACAATGGATCACAGTTTCGCTCTAAAATTTGGCTTCGTACTCTACGTGCGTCGTAAGATTAAACCAATTTTCATTTCACTTTTTCACCCCCAATCTAACGCTTCAGAGAGATGGATGAAGGAAATCAATAAACTGTGTCGACTTTATTGTCATCAGAATCACAGAACGTGGGATCAGTATCTTCATATTTTTCAAAACATTCTGAATGAACTCCCTAATGATTCAACTTCTTTACCGCCTATATTGATATTAAAAAATAAAGCACCGAAAAATCGTATTCCTGAAGTAATTCATTTTCCGCCTTCACGGAAACTGCGGCATTCTGAAGTTGTCAGTCTGGCACTACAAAATATTGCATGTGCGGCTGCTAGAAGAGAGAAATCAGCTAAACGTCCTGGTCGTTTAAAAACCTTGTCTGTTGGTCAAAAGGTGTTAATTAAGTCTCATCGTTTGTCTCACAAAGGAAAAGGCCTGTGTCGCAAATTTTTTTCTGCTTTATAACGGTCCATATAGAGTTCGCAAAATTATTCATGATAACACTGTCGAAGTAGGCACTCTTAAATCTCGGCGCTCTAAGGGAATACATCATATATCGAACGTTAAAATTTTTGTGGAATGACATACTTTTGAGAAACTAACAGTTATACGTAAATACACTGAGAGTACAAGGATACCGCGCCGTGTTCCGGCGGCGGCACATACTCAAAGTAACAGTCAAGTCTGCGCCCCGCACAAGGCAGTCGTTGACCGCAAATAATTACTTCCTACGTCACGCGTACCTACAGCTGATCGAGCACTCAGTGCGAATGCACTGACAGCCGTAAACGAATACAGAGTCTAATTTCTCTGATTCAATTCAGTATAAAGCTATAGTGACTTGATAAATTATGTTATTCGCGTTCAGTTTTTTTCAGGATACAGTTGTATAAAATATTTAAGAACTTCAGGTAATTCAGTGTGTGTTTAACGTTAAGAGGACTTGCTATCGAGAAAATTTCAGGAAGAAAGTAATTTCGAAGAATAAACTAATAAACTAAAAAGGTGACTATTAATTGAGTTTACTTTTCAGGAAACATATTTCCACTTAGGTAAGTACTTTAGACTTAATTTGCTGCTCGCGATTACCTGATTTATACTTTGTGTTAACTGATTTTGACAATGATTGATTAATGAACAGGGTTGTTACTTATGTATATTATGCATCGCTTGGCTGCAGTGCTTTTTCACTGCTGTCATGTTTTTTTTATTATTTGCCTGCTGTGCTTATTTATTTAAATTATAATTGTCACCTGATTAGTCGTGCTGATATAGTTATGAATGTAAGTTATACTTTGTGATTTATCTGCTTGCGCCTTCATGTTTACTTATTAAGATTATGTATGAACATTTATTTGCTTATGCTGATATGATGCTACTGACCTGTTTATTATGTGAGATATATATTTGCTGCATTGCGTATGGATTGCATATTTACACTTTCTGCTTTGTTGTCATAACTATTCTTTAATTTGGTATATAGAAATGCTGATATACTGTGTACGAACATGGAGCTTAGGTCACACTATGGTATTAATTATAGATTGTTCTCTTGGCAGAGCCTCGTTGTAGGGATTGTGCTACATCCACTTGTTGACATTCTGTTCTCTACTGGTACATTTACTCGCTATTGCATATCTTGCTTATGCACAGTGCCTTATATTTTAAGATAAGAAAATGAACTGCTATAATTCTACGAACGACATTGGTACAAGAAACTTCATTGAAGTCACATGAGCTGGAGGTTTTATGGAAGCTGTATAAATTTATGCTAATAGGAAGGAAGCTAACGACATGACATACCAACACTAGGTTTAGACCATTGACAGTTATTACACTGCATTATTCGTAAGCAATTGAAATAGCAAGTGACACTTGACACAAGAAATACTCCACATGTTTGCTTCTGTTTTGCCGTGATTCTTGAAGTGGTGTACACACTGTGAAATATTACGATCATTCACACTCTATACTAGTACTTACTTACTGAAAGTTATTCAAACTAAAGGCTGTTAGAGGTCATGTATGCATTTTTTATTTAATGATGGACAAGGTAACCAAAATGTATTTTATAATTGATAATGAGTAGAAGATTTGGGTCAGATGGATTACACAGAGGTTGTGTGTGGATATTGTGTCTTTGGATTGTATGGGATGATGAATTGAAGTTTGCACTAGGATTTTATCTGTACTTGTTCGAGGAGCCTAACTAGAGGAAAGAGTTCTTATGGAAGTGAAATGATATTGGTGATAATGTTTATATGTATCGACGTATTGAGGAGGTATTATTGAGATTGTGTGAAGTTGATGATTATTGGAGTTTTGGTGGACAAGAGGTAAGGTAAATGATATTGATGATAAGGTTTATATGTATCGACGTAAGAGGTATTATTGAAGTATTTAGATTATGTGATGCTGATGATTACTGGAGTTTTGGTGGATAAGAGGTAAAGTAAGTGAGGACCATATGTTTTTTGTTGGTTTATATGGAACAAGGAGGATGAAGATGGCAGACTAGAACACTCAAGTAGAAGGAAGATTGTCTACACTCACACTTTGTTAAATCAGTGAGCAGTATATACTTTTTTTTGGAGAAAGGAAGTATTTGCATATCATGGCACACTGACAGTTGTTCAGAAAAAGTTGGCTTGGCAAACATTGGTCTTGACATGATGACTGTGACGTTGACTAACTATTATTGACTGTTATACACTGTACCACTACTACTTGATACACATATTGAGCATCAAATTTTGACAGAATTGCATTTACACAGTTAACACCATTCAGTTACACAGTAATACTTGAATGTGGATGAAAGATGAGTGAGTGTGTTTTGTGTGTTTTCCTTTCCTAATCCCAAATATTTGGTACCGACCTATCTCCTAAATATTATTTTACTTATTTGTTGTGGCTTGCACTGACACCCATAAATATTATAGGTTTACTGACATTTGTGTATTTGTAATAGTTAATATGACAATTATCTGATTCATTTCTGTGTTTATTATAATTTGTATGTTTAGTGTAAGAGCATTGATAATAATTTTGTAACAGCAATTGTGTGTGCATTCAAACTGTTGTTCGTGCTTGCACTTGTTCAACATGGTAGGTGCCACTTGGAAATGTTTAATTTCTGCAGATGAACTCTGATGAACTGTCGAATTAGTGATAGTGAGTATTATGGACTGTTACCTGCACTTGTTCAATATTGATTGGTGCTACTTGGAAATGTTTAATTTCTGCAGGTGAACTCTGATGAACTGTCTAATTAGTGATAGTGAGTATTATGGACTGTTACCTGCACTTGTTCAATATTGATGGGTGCTACTTGGAAATGTTTAATTTCTGGTAATGAATTCTGATGAACTGTCTAATTAGTGATAGTAAGTATTATTGACTGTTACCTTCACCTGCTCAACATTGGTGGGTGCCACTATTGGAACTGCTTCTACTGAGATAATGTTAATTGTTGGTGTCTGCACCTGTTCAGCATTGCTGGGTGCCACTGATAGGTCTGCTTCTACTGAGATAACGTCACTTGTTGCTGTCTGCACCTTATCAACATTGCTGGGTGCTACTGATGGAACTGCTCTGCTGAAATAATGTTACTTGTTGCTGTCTGCACCTGTTCAACATTACTGGGTGCCACTGATGGAACTGCTTCTACTGGAATCATGTCACTTGTTGTTGTCTGCACCTTCTCAACATTTGTGGGTGCCACTGTTGGAGCTGTTTAAATACTGCTGATGAAATGTTATGGGCTTGCTATTTGCACCTGTTGAGCATTGCTGGGTGATACTGTTGGAACTGTCAACTACTCTGAGGAGTCCTCCTTGTTTATTGAACTAGTGCAAGGATTTTATGTGAATATTTGTATAAACTGATTTTTTGTGTGTTAACTGTTTATGAAATGTTATGAGACTCTTACCTGCACCTATTCGTCATTGCTGACGCTATTGATTGAATTGTTTAACCACATGATACTGGTTTATCTATTATGTAAAATCATATGTAGGAAAGTATTTGTATTCCTTACTGTATTTTATATATTAGGTTATTGAAGGGTCAGTGCAAAGCCAAAATTTATTTGGTTATGCGATATTTACTTATTAATATTGCTTTTTAACTTTTGTCTGTATTGTTTTGGACGAATTTGGTGGTATTTTCACTACCAATGCTGGCAAAAATACCATCAAATTCTAGCCCGTGGAGGAGGGGCATATAAAGGTGGCTACACTAGGTCACAGCGCCAGAGATTGCGCCAAAGAGTATTATTTAGCCGCCTCCACTGGCAGTGCTGGTTGAGAAGTTGCTGTGGGCAGTTGTAGTTCTGAGGTAGCCGTAGCTGCAGTACTAGTTGTGAGCATGTCGTGTGCAGTTGTTCTGATGGGCTAGGCAGCCGATGGTGTTCGATTGGGGATGTTGTAACGATCAGAGTGTATTTTTCTTCAATATATATGAGGTAATAGAAAAAAATTTGTATTTCAAATGTCTTAAGTAATAATGCCTCTTGGTCACAGGTTCAGTCAACAAAGCATCTGGCTCGTGTTCTTGTATTAGACTGTAATTCTGGTTTCTAAATGCAATTATAGTATTTCTGGTTTTTTTAATTACTTCAGTGTAAATGGTGCTTAAAACATCTTGTCGTATTGAGGAAGAACCGTGCCAGATGTGTACGTTGAGTCACACTTCCACACACAGAACAGCTACACTTATGCTTTCTTGTTTCGTAGCTTTTATAGTTGCTGGGGACTTAATTAATTAATTGTGTTAACGGAAATTTCCTTTCATTCTTTGTTGTTATTCTATGCAGTCAGATTGCGTACTAATATTATTCAGGCCAACCCGTTACGAGACTGCGTAACCGGACAAACAACTACTAAAATTAAAAATATTTGCATTTTATTTAATTAAGCCCCCATGCAGTATTGAACAGAGTTGGGGAGAAGAGGAGTTGTGGCACAACTTGACTAGAAGAAGGGATCGGTTGGTAGGACATGTTCTAAGGCATCAAGGGATTACAAATTTAGTTTTGGGGGGCAGTATGGAGGGTAAAAATCGTAGAGGGAGGCCAAGAGATGAATGCACTAAGCAGATTCAGAAGGATGTAGGTTGCAGTAGGTACTGGGAGACGAAGAAGCTTGCACAGGATAGAGTAGCGTGGAGAGCTGCATCAAACCAGTCTCAGGACTGAAGACCTCAACAACAACCTGCCATTGTAGCAGCAGTAAGCGATCTAACCACCTCGCCATACAGTTGTTGTGTTATATAGGTGTTGCCGACCGCAGCGCCGTATTCTGCCTGTTTTCATATTTCTGAATTTAAATATGCACGCTTTTAACAGTTTATGTGTGTGTGTGTGTGTGTGTGTACATATATGATCGTAGGTAGATACGTATGTGTGAAAGTGTATGTATATGTGCTGTATGTATATGTGCTGTATGTATGTAAAAGTATAAAACTTTTTTGAAGATTGTGTTTTAATATTTAATCTCTACTCAGCTCGTTAGAGGCTAGTCGAATTGGTTTTCACCTACCACACACAATGACCGCTTTCCTCAGGTTACATGTGAGTTGTGTATCAAATGTATATTTTGAATGTAGTCGGTAGAATTGGTTTTCATCCTCCATGCACAGTGACCACTTTCCTCACATTATGTGTGAGTTGTGTATTAAGTGCTGAGTGTAGTTTACTGCATGAACGTGTCTATAGTGTGGTGCCGTGTTCGTTTTCTGTTATGATGAGAGAACGGGCAGATTGAAAGCTGGGGTTGCCGCAAAGCCTACTCCTCAAGTGTAGCACCAAGAAAGGCGTCGAACTTACTGGCCCCATCCGAAACTCTCTTTGCTTTCGGGGCAGCTTTCTAAAACAGCAGCTTTGTTCATCACGTACCTAATATTACTGAACCCTTATCATTTGTATTTAACGTCTTCAGTCTCAGAGGTGAATGTTTAATGTTGTCTGCTCGTGTAATCTAAAAATATAATTCTTGTCGCAATTGCTAAGCAAAATCATAATCTCAACCATTTTTTTACACTGATGTTAATGCACACAATACGTGGTGCTTCGTAAGGACATCAGAAAGTAAGTTACGCATGTCGTCCCACACTAAGACCACTATACAACAACAGTGGCGCATTGTCAGAAGACAGTGTATAATCCGGTTGCCCTGTAGGCTCAGGTCTGTTGAAGGAGAGTTAAAAGGTCTACAACAGTGTGCGACTGAATTGGAGCGATATCTGAAAACGTACTCATAAGTTGAAGTACGTGGGAAAATACGATTGTTGTGGGCAAAATATCTAAATTACACACAGATTCACTACAAAGTTCTGCACTTACGTCTATCAAATGCAGTGTCACGTCCAGCCTTAGACAAACGTTGCAAAACATTTGACCAACGCCGCACAGACGTGAATAACATCAGGAAATTCAAATCTTGCAGGCTACAATTCCCATCTTTTCGGCAAGTTGCAAGAACATCTAGAGGGGACAGAATGTTTTCATACAGCAGTTATCGCATAGCTGCGTGACAATGAAGCGGACTTCTGAAGTCGATGAACTGAACGATCAGTAACGTTGCAACCGCAGTCTACAAAAACTTGGTGACTGTTTTGAAGTAGAGTCAGGTTGCTTTGGCGTGTAGCTCAGCGTTCAATAAACAGTTACTTGACCAACGTTATTAACATGTAACTTACTTTTTGAAGTCCCCTCGCATAATGAATTTATGATAACGATTCACTGCTTTACATTCACTGATTGGAAAAGTTGTGGCCTGTTTGCAACTAAATATCTGAGACGTTAGCCTCACGAGTCGTTTTTCTAATTCATTGCTCTAAGGTAATTTTGGGATAAGGCATACAGGGCAATGTCACACGTATCCGTGCCTCATGAAATTTTTCCTCTACTTTGGGAAGCATTCCAATTACTGTCGGTGTGATGAGAGGGTTCTTCACACGTTAAAGATTACATCGAATAGTAATGTCTGCACTTACAGAAGGCAAATACATATTTGTCTCCTCCTGCACCAGATAAACGTCCGGAAAAGCTAAAAGAATTGTATTTATAAAGTCAGTTCTCTGTTGCTGGTAAAGGCAATACTTAAATTCCTCTGGATATAGAGTGTTGCGCTAGGAAAGTAAATCCTAGGTCTTACTGCAGCTGGTCTTCCTATATGTGCATGGCAGATAATAATCTGCAGAATTTTTCTTTGAATCATCGTCGTGTATTTACGGATGATACAAACACATTTCCACTTCCAAAATCCTCCATCACGACCAGCCACGTGCATTCAACTGTCGTAAAACTTGCCTCCAAAAACCCATCTCCCCCTCCAGCCTATCTTTTCCAAAGAGCAAACAACTGACAATCATTAATATCTTTGAAAATGGAATATTAATAAAGTAACAAGTACAATTAATATCAATAATTATGTCACGCCAGTAAACGCGTAATTAAGATCTGCACATAATATAAGAGTTATTTGCATAAAACTGAAACTTGAACGTAATGTTATAAAACCTTTGGTGAAATAGTATCACAGAAGTTATTTACATAAAACTGAAAGTAGACTCTGGGGTTGGCAAAACAATCATCAACTTTGGATAAAGTACGTAAGTGGTGACACTCCCACCAACCGTCGGATAATATAATAACAAGGACACTGCCCTGTTGTATGTAAAGCTTCGTTACCACTGGTACTATTGGAGCATGTGGCTGTAATTCGTTGCAAAATTAATTAAGGGGTCTTTTCAGAGGGTTTAAGGTTAAAAGAAGGAATGAGACGGAAGACAGAGCAGGAAGTAAAGGGGACAGAACTGGGAAGAACAGAAATGGGAAAGTGGTCCCGTTTCACCTCCCACCTTTTCACATAGGTCTCCCAGTCCGTACCTGGTAAGGTGAAATCTCCCCCTAACACTGTAACATAATCAGTAAATTTAAGAGCGGCCTTACACAAGTTTTCCCGTTGTAGTTCTGCAATTACGGCCCCTGAGGCAAGCTGTCTTTAAAAGCATTCAGTTACCATGTCTGATCCAGATTTGTGTTCAGCAAAATTATTTCGCCTTCGGAATTTCTTCTATCCTCATTAGAGATAAATGTTTTAATTAGTGCTTTAAATTCGGTTCCAACACAGGAGACCAACCTATGTTTGCTATATATAACACAATAGGACTTAAGAACTTCGTTGTTATCCACATGTGCTTTCAACACCCCAGTGACGTCTGCCGCGAGGCGGATTGAGGGGAGAAGTCCGGCTGAGTGCAGTTTGTAAGGGAGGGATGCTTCGGGGCGTTTTCATGGAAGCTTCTGCAGTCAGCTAACACTGTATTCACAGTTTTTTCTCGGATTTGCATAAGGAATGTTACTCTATTTATTTTACTAGACTAATATCCTCTTCCTCCACCTCTGAAGTCAGAAAATAATTTATCGCACATTTGGAGGGGTTCCGCGATCGTAAAAAGAAACACAAGTGCCACCATATGAACTCTACCACGCTAGTAATCGCTTTCTGATTGGAATGTAAGACTGATTGTTAAAAGACGCTCTGTACTTGTCCTAGCGGTAGCCGAGAAAACAGCATCGAAGATAATCACAGAATCGTCTGTTTCTCTGGTTGAAGTCTTACACTAGACTACGCCCTAAGGAATCCAACCTGTTCAGAGAGCTAGACTGCAAAATGCTAGAACAGCTTGCACCCCACGTGGGAGGCTTGTTGTCTTCACTAATTCAGCCAGCCGCCGATAGGACCCGAGAATTACAGGCATTATTCGTACCGACATGAACCGCTATCTGCTGGCAACTGCGCCCAGGTCGCTCCTTAGTCGCCGTCGGCGACAGCTCAGCGTTGCAGACAAAAATTCCCCGCATACATACCGAGAGGACACCAGCCTTCCTTCCCGACCTGCCTGTTACTTGCTGTTTCTACGAGGGGCTCCATCATTTGCCAACACGCCAGCTTAAAATTGTCAGAAAAGCTCCCATCAACTATTTGAACCCTCCGGGTAGATGGGCCCCTGTCATGACGAACTAGGTATCCCGTGTTTGCTCAGTGCTTGTGTGAGGTGGAAGCTTCTATAGCCCTTAGCAAGGAGGTAGTTGTTCATGCTATTTGTAAGACAGTTCACCAGTTGTCGCTGTTGTCCACTATTGAAAGGAGGAGTGATTTGTTACACGGCGACCCATCTACTTGTTACAACCTGCGGAAGTCGACGGCAGCCTCTGTTATCAAGACATTGCCGTCCACAGCTTTTGCCTCTGGTGGCGATGATTTCCCTTGAGTCAAGGTACTAATGGTGCGCTCTGGACTAGATGACCGGTGAGGAGCCCATAGTGTCCACAACCTCGCAGACAGAATGTCTGATTCTTCGAGTAAATACGACCAGACGGGGATCAAATGCGGTAATATCACGTATATCATGCCCAACCAGCATTCGACTGTCACGCCTACAGTTAGCCGTGAAATGACATGTCAGACACGCATCACGCTGTACTCCATTGGCCCTGAGGACAAGAGCGCTCACCATTCCACACAGTAGATTTTACTAATTAAATTGCACACCAGTGTATAAAGAACAGTAGTGTCAAAGACCCGACTCGAAATGGACAGGGACTGCGATTGCTGTGTTCGGATGAGGGCTGACTTGGCATCCCTTCGCTCACAGCTGCAATCGGCGCTGACTTCGGTCGCGCAGCTTGAGGCTGTTGCCAATGGGCACCACTGTGGGGAGCCGGACTCGGGTATCACGGGGATGTCAACCTCATCCCGTCTGTCCCCAGATCGGTCTGCCGCTGTGGTTGCCCCGGTTGCTGCCCGCAGTGGGGCTGAGCCCTCGCCTGTGGTTGATTGGGAGGTCGTTCCAAGGCGTGGCAGGCAGCGAAAGGCGTCCCCGGAGGCTGATCAGAAAGCCTCCCCGGTGTGTCTGACAAACCGGTTTCAGGCACTGTCTCAGGCTGAGCAAGATGCAGCTGCCTGCCCTGTTTCAGAGGATCATTCTCAGCCTTCAAGGTCCGGGCAATCGCAGAGGTTGGGCTTACTGGTAGTTGGGAGCTCCAATGTTAGGCGCGTAATGGGGCCCCTTAGGGATATGGCGGCTAAGGAGGGGAAGAAATCCAGTGTGCACTCCGTGTGCATTCCGGGAGGAGTCATTCCTGATGTGGAAAGGGTCCTTCCGGATGCCATGAAGAGCACAGGGTGCAGCCAGCTGCAGGTGGTGGCACATGTCGGCACTAATGACGTGTGTCGCTTTGGATCTGAGGAAATTCTCTCTGGATTCCAGCGGCTATCTGATTTGGTGAAGGCTGCCGGTCTTGCTTACGAGATGAAGGCAGAGCTCACCATCGCTGACAGAACCGACTGCGGACCTTTGGTGCAGAGCCGGGTGGAGGGTCTGAACCAGAGGCTCAGACGGTTTTGCGACCGTATTGGCTGCAGATTCCTTGACTTGCGCCATAGGGTGGTGGGGTTTCGGGTTCCGCTGAATAGGTCAGGAGTTCACTACACTCAGCTGGCGGCTACACGGGTAGCGGAGGCTGTGTGGCGTGGACTGGGCGGTTTTTTAGGTTAGAAGGCCTCGGGAAAGTGCGGGATGGGCTGCAATGTCAAAGGGTGCTTGGCAATTACAGGACGTGCTTGGATCAAGGAACAGTCGGAATTATAGTTGTAAACTGTTGTAGTTGCGCTGGAAAAGTCCCTGAGCTTCAAGCGCTAAAAGAAAGCACAGAAGCTGATATCGTTATAGGTACAGAAAGCTGGCTAAAGCCTGAAATAAGTTCTGCAGAAATTTTTACGAAGTCTCAGACGGTGTTCAGGAAAGATAGATTAGGCAGAATTGGTGGTGGAGTGTTGGTGTCTGTCAGTAGTGGTTTATCTTGTAGTGAAGTCGAAGTAGATACTCCGTGCGAATTGGTGTGGGTGGAGGTTATACTTAACAGCCGAATTAAGTTAATAATTGGCTCCTTCTACCGACCCCCAGACTCCGATGATACAGTTGCGGAACAGTTCAGAGAAAGTTTGAGTCTCGTAACAAATAAATACCCCACTCAAACGGTTATAGTTGGTGGGGACTTCAACCTACCCTCGGTATGTTGGCAAAAATACTTGTTCAAAACCGGTGGTAGGCAGAAAACGTCTTCCGAGATTGTCCTAAATGCATTCTCCGAAAATTATTTAGAGCCGTTAGTCCACGAACCCACGCGAATTGTAAATGGTTGCGAAAACACACTTGACCTCTTGGCCACAAACAATCCAGAGCTGATAGAGAGCATCATGACTGATACAGGGATTAGTGATCACAAGGTCATTGTAGCTAGGCTCAATACCATTTCTTCCAAATCCATCAGAAACAAACGCAAAATAATTTTATTTAAAAAAGCGGATAAAGTGCCACTAGAAGCCTTCCTAAAAGACAATTTCCATTCCTTCCGAACTGACTATGCGAATGTAGACGAGATGTGGCTCAAATTCAAAGATATAGTAGCAACAGCAATTGAGATATTCATACCTCATAAATTGGTAAGAGATGGAACGGATCCCCCGTGGTACACAAAAAAGGTCCGAACGCTGTTGCAGAGGCAACGGAAAAAGCATGCGATGTTCAGAAGAACGCGAAATCCTGAAGATGGGCTAAAATTTACAGACGCGCGAAATTTGGCACGTACTTCGATGCGAGATGCCTTTAATAGGTTCCACAACGAAACATTGTCTCGAAATTTGGTAGAAAATCAGAAGAAATTCTGGTCGTATGTAAAGTACACAAGCGGCAAGACGCAGTCAATACCTTCGCTGCGCAGTGCCGATGGTACTGTTATCGACGACTGTGCCGCTAAAGCGGAGTTATTGAACGCAGTTTTCCGAAATTCCTTCACCAGGGAAGACGAATGGAATATTCCAGAATTTGAAACACGAACATCTGCTAGCATGAGTTTCTTAGAAGTAGATACCTTAGGGGTTGCGAAGCAACTCAAATCGCTTGATACGGGCTAGTCTTCAGGTCCAGATTGTATACCGATTAGGTTCCTTTCAGATTACGCTGATACTATAGCTCCCTACTTAGCACTCATATACAACCGCTCGCTCACCGATAGATCTGTACCTACAGATTGGAAAATTGCGCAGGTCGCACCAGTGTTCAAGAAGGGTAGTAGGAGTAATCCATTTAACTACAGACCTATATCATTGACGTCGGTTTGCAGTAAGGTTTTGGAGCATATACTGTATTCAAACATTATGAATCACCTCGAAGGGAACGATCTATTGACACGTAATCAGCATGGCTTCAGAAAACATCGCTCTTGTGCAACGCAGCTAGCTCTTTATTCGCACGAAGTAATGGCCGCTATCGACAGGGGATCTCAAGTTGATTCCGTATTTCTAGATTTCCGGAAAGCTTTTGACACCGTTCCTCACAAGCGACTTCTAATCAAGCTGCGGAGCTATGGGGTATCGTCTCAGTTGTGCGACTGGATTCGTGATTTCCTGTCAGGAAGGTCGCAGTTCGTAGTAATAGACGGCAAATCATCGAGTAAAACTGAAGTGATATCAGGTGTTCCCCAGGGAAGTGTCCTGGGACCTCTACTGTTCCTGATCTATATAAATGACCTGGGTGACAATCTGAGCAGTTCTCTTAGGTTGTTCGCAGATGATGCTGTAATTTACCGTCTAGTAAGGTCATCCGAAGACCAGTATCAGCTGCAAAGCGATTTAGAAAAGATTGCTGTATGGTGTGTCAGGTGGCAGTTGACGCTAAATAACGAAAAGTGTGAGATGATCCACATTAGTTCCAAAAGAAATCCGTTGGAATTCGATTACTCGATAAATAGTACAATTCTCAAGGCTGTCAATTCAACTAAGTACCTGGGTGTTAAAATTACGAACAACTTCAGTTGGAAGGACCACATAGATAATATTGTCGGGAAGGCGAGCCAAAGGTTGCGTTTCATTGGCAGGACACTTAGAAGATGCAACAAGTCCACTAAAGAGACAGCTTACACTACACTCGTTCGTCCTCTGTTAGAATATTGCTGCGCAGTGTGGGATCCTTACCAGGTGGGATTGACGGAGGACATCGAAAGGGTGCAAAAAAGGGCAGCTCGTTTTGTATTATCACGTTATAGGGGAGAGAGTGTGGCAGATATGATACACGAGTTGGGATGGAAGTCATTACAGCATAGACGTTTTTCGTCGCGGCGAGACCTTTTTACGAAATTTCAGTCACCAACTTTCTCTTCCGAATGCGAAAATATTTTGTTGAGCCCAACCTACATAGGTGGGAATGATCATCAAAATAAAATAAGAGAAATCAGAGCTCGAACAGAAAGGTTTAGGTGTTCGTTTTTCCCGCTCGCTGTTCGGGAGTGGAATAGTAGAGAGATAGTATGATTGTGGTTCGATGAACCCTCTGCCAAGCACTTAAATGTGAATTGCAGAGTAGTCATGTAGATGTAGATGTAGATGTAGAAATGAACTGACAAAATAGTGACGCATCCAGAAAACAAGGTAGGATGTCATTATAAGTTTGTACACGTATACATCATCGGCGGGTATGTAAATGGTTAGCGTTCCAATTGTTTGTTACAGCTAGAACGGCCAAAGTGCACTAGCATTAGTGTTGTTAACAATTGTAATTCTTCATGCTTTCCCGGCGATCTGTTGACATCTTGGATATTCGGGAATCCCGCCGGATTTTCGCGTTATTCTCGCACGATATTTCAACAGCGTGCCTCGCTGTCTTCTTCAGGTGCTAACACTGGTCCTTGGGTCGATCGAGTCCAGTATTTATGCCTGGGAGGAGCTGGGCGTTCCCTAATCGGTCCGCGCCGAGTCGAGTGTTCCATCTGTGGTCCGCGCCCGCCAGACGCGTCTACATTGTCCGTCTCTGGTCGCCGGTGTTCCCTCCGCCGTCCGCGCCCGGCCTGGCCGTCTTCTGAAGTCGAGTACATGATCTGGAGTGTGTCAGATCTGATCTCTAATGTCCGACACATTGTCTCGCGGCTGTTCTCTCGGTCTCCACTTCTATTTCTTGTAGAATCCCGTAGTGTCCTGCGTTGAGTTTTCACAAGCGCAAGCGCTGGATTCCAGGCAGTGCTGATTTGGCTTCGTGAGTTACGGTTGATTAGATTGTCTGTGACCTTAATCTCAATGGCTTCTTTAATGACACTGTCCCAAAATCTTGAGGTCTGTGTCACAATCTTGGTGTCATTGTAATCCATTGAATGAACAAGTTCCAGACAATGCTCTGCTATGGCTGATTTAGTTGCCTGCCTGAGTCTGGCATGTCTCTGGTGTTCTTTACACCTGATGTCCACAGTTCTGGTGGTCTGGCCAATCGTGCGAGAACGACGCGAACATCCGGCTGGATTCCCGAATATCCAAGATGTTGTTAACAATTGTTTATTTTCTGTTACATATTTTTGTCGAAAAAACACACAACTTACATTTAATGACGCAAAGAAGGCATCACCCTCTAAGACAAGCTTATTTTGTTGACAAATGGCAGGCAGTTAATCATTGTAGGAGTATGTGATAACAAGTTCAGACCAACTGAAAGACAAAGGTCCCATTGAAGGACCCCCAGATAGAGACATCACTACAAACTATACTTTCCTCTAGTTGCAATGCATGCGTGTATTCTCGCATGCAAACGGTCATAAATGGGCCGAATGGAATCCGGCAATAGATTGTCCCAAGCTTCTTGCACGTTTTGTTGTAATGAGGCAATGATTTTTGTTCAGTTGGCGAGAGATCTGGTGAGCTTACTGGCCAGGTCAGTTGTTGTGCAACAAGATCACGTTGCGCCGCAGGAGCCGTATGTGTACGTGCTCTGTCCTGCTGAAAGAGCAGATCACCTTCCTGTCGAAAAGACTGCAACCGCACGGGAAACAGCTTCTACGATGTAGCGATTACTGGTTACTTTATCTCGTAGAAACACCAGAAGTGACCTCGAGCTGATTCCCCCACACCATGAAGGCTGGTCGCACAGTGCGTCGACTTCTGCATGCGACTGCACTACGTGGTAGTTCACAAGGTGGACTAGGCGTGCGGGAAGGTTCCACAGACCACTGCTGACAACAGCTACACACCAGCCTGTGCAGAAATCCGTCGATACGTCCATCCAACTTCCTGCAGACCCACAATAGGGCTACGTTCAAACAGCTGAAGGGAAGGAAGAGTGGGTTTAACATCGAGATTAGACGTGGAGCATAAGCTCGGATTGTGTCAAGGATGGGAAAGAAATCAGCCGTGCCCTTTCAAAGGAACTATCCCTGGAGCGATTTAGGGAAATCACTGAAAACCTAAATCGGTATGACGGGACGGGGCTTTGAACCATCGTCCTCCTCAAAGCGAGTCCAGTGTGCTAACACTGCGGCAACTCGCTCGGTGTAAATGATTGAAGGTGATCGACAGAAGTACGTACCTCGTCGACGGGGGATGTTTGTGTTCACATCTTTTATTGTATTGTATGTTAAACGGAGACCTAGAAACGACGGAGAGGTTCGGTCCCCGCCGCAGCCGCAGTGGTCCTCAACCAGAAGACGACTACTGCAATCCACTTCACCCGTCCGCCGCCCCACACCGAACACAGGGTTATTGTGCGGTTTGGCCCCCGGTGGACTCCCCCAGGGAACGTCTCACCCCAGACGAGTGTAACCCCTATGTTTGCGTGGTAGAGTAATGGTGGTGTACGCGTACACGGAGAACATGTGTGTGTGCAGCAATCGCCGACATAGTGTAGCTCAGGCAGAATAAGAAGAACCAGTCCGCACTCGCCGAGGCAGATGGAAAACCGCCTAAAAACCATCCACAGACTGGCCGGCTCATCGGAGCTCGACACAAGTCTGCCGGGCGGACGCGTGCCGGGGACCAGGCGCTCCTTCCCGTCCGGAAAGCCGTGCGTTAGATCGCACGGCTATCCGGGCTGGCGTTCACATCTTACCTCGGCACAGTTACTGCTTGCAGAGCAAAAACAGAGTGCGCACAAACATGCCTGCTGAGTGCCATCTGATCGTCTACGACTGTGAAAAACGCATCACTAACGCTATAACCCTTCAGTATCTCCGTATTGTAACCATATGCCAGCCATTGATGATGTTTTTTTTTCCACAGTGCATATCGGTAGTTGCAATTTCTCAGTGTTTCACGGAGTCACTGCTAGTTAAAATAATTACGGGTTGTTACACCACTTGTTAGTGACAATGAAGAGAACTTAGAGTGCTTTTAGTAAGGATGGAAGGTTAAAGAGTTCCACATCCAAACAATAAGGTCACTTCGTTCGTTGTCGGTAGTGATTCAGTCCAGCTTTAATCATCGATCATGTAGTCAAACAAAATCAAATCTTTTCGTTTATTTACACGAATCTGATTATTTTTTGCCGTTCAGTTGTCCTTCTTTATACCAGGCACGAATTATCTCAGAGTATTCCCAAATCTGACAGGAGTTTCATACCGATCTTCCTCCTGGTACAAAACACTGTCGTGGACGAACGATCTCAGAGGCTCAAAAACATAATATACCGTGGCGTTGAATTGTATTGTGGTGGACCCTTCACGCTTACTTTAGATACTTTCGCTTTGGACGAAGTGTGATCATTAGCAACTACGTGTCGAGTTTTGCTTTTTGCGAAATTTTCTCTAGTATACTTGTTCCACTCTTCTTCAATTTTTCCGTTACTAGGCGACGCTGTTGAACTGTTTAGTAGGGTTTCCGGAAGTCACAATGAATATCACACCTTGAGTTACACAGTAGTGTAGGTCACTTAGGACAATATCTACTACTACAGTCACTAAATTTTGTAGTATCTATGTCCGTTAAAAAAAATATTATGTGTCGTGAAAGATGTCAGACAGCACACTTTCGTTAGGTGAAGGTGTAAGGAATAAGTGTGGAATAACTTTCGCATATACATATAGCTCCTGAACAAATATTCGTAGCCATCATATCGCTCTTCTTTCTGTAATTTTTGAAGCTGTTTCGTCTATAAAATTTGGTCACTATTACGATTTCTTCCCTTTTGTTGGCTCTTAACATTGAATCAATAAGTCAAGATTCAAATTAATTATTCGCTTTAGTACTGAAATCTTTGCTTTTCCCCGCATAAGTCTTCAGTCTTTAATACTTGGCCTCAATGGACAAACTATTTATCGATTGGCGTTTCTTCCAACAACCGCCACATAAACTCAAAAAATAATTCCGGACGATTCAAGCTAAATCTCCATATCTACCAGCAGTTCATACTTTACTTTAGAACTAAGTGATACTCATTCTGCTGTAAATGAGTTTATGTGGCGTTTATCAGTTTCCCGATCCGAAGAGAATTGCAAACATATCGAGCTCAGTAAGTCAGAGATTCTAATGAGAGCGTTGTCTGTAATCGGACGTACGTAGCGTGTAGGGAGATGATATTTATGACTCTTTTTTTGAATCATGAGAATGTGGAGGAAAAAATCTTCTGTGGTGTTGTAGTGTGTCATTTTTAAGGGGAGCATCGGGATTCATTAACATGAAATGACTTGTTGGAAGATCGAATTCTGTTTACAACATCAAAACTACAAACTATAGTAATATTTCATGAGACGTTAACGTTCAAACGAGCAAAGTAAAGACTTAGCAAGGTTACTATTCAGACAAAAAAAGCTACATTAACATCTGAAAATAGTGAATTATTTACTCTCCATGACGATTAAAATCATTTTTCGTAATGATGGAAAAGTTATTGAAGAAAGTGGTTAATCTTTTGAAGTGATCTTTTGCATGTAAAGTTCACATGAAACAGTTACACTCAAAAAGGAAGGCCTTTAAGTTGATTCTCCAGCTTACTGCCTGATGGAAGACTTAGAGAAAACAGCATTTTGACAGCTTAAATGTAAAATCTGAGAAGTGTAACTTTCTAGTGTAGGTGATTATGATACTTTCATATCGAGTTAACGATAATGAAAGAGAATGGAAGGGGTCACCATCCCAACGAATGATTACTAGCAACAATGTCGAATGCTCTCATGCCATTAGACACGGCAGAGAGGTTTGGATTGCCCTGGGACACTGTTGCAAAGTGTGATGATAAGGAACGCTACACCACCAACTCTCCTCCTCTTGCCGGCCCAGTTTTGGAGGTGCCAATATTTTCCCACATCCGAGATTCTAATCAGATACGGAAGTCAGTGATTTTTGTTACCGCTCTCACAGTTCTGTCTCGCAGACAAACATGCCGTGACCGGCTGGGGAGATTTCCCGTTGGCCCCAACACAAACATTCTCGCGTGGCACCGATAGCGATACGGTTGTGTACCATGCGACCAGTAAATGTGATGTTGTACAAGCAAATACATAGGACAGCAAACGCGGGTATCGTTCGAAGGCGATATAGCGACCGTTAGGAATTAACGTCCAGGTAAACCGCCCTACAGTGCGTAATATTTTTTCCGCCCATTAGACGAGAATATCTTCAGGTACTCATTGCCCTAATGACAACATATTAAAGATTTAAAATTCATTCAGCTCACACCACTTTGTGCTGACGATGGTGGCGAGCAGAGCTTTAAGGATACAGGGAACTTATAAATGGTGGAAAAATCTAAATTGTTTCATGACTTTCTTAAAGTTTATAGTCTTTCCTGATTACACTGATATATACATTATAGGGTTTCAACTGAAAAATGACCTATATATACCAAATTTTAAAGTTACGGTCATGTACGCCGCCACACCCCCTTTATTTCTGTTACAGAAACCAGTATTATTTCGAAAAAAAAAAAACTGTTGACTTCCTGTTTCTAGCGATTATGCGTATGATACATTGTATATGTTGGTAACAGTGCAGGTTTCTAGTGTCTGTGAATGATTATCTTTGCTGATATTTACTATTGTTTCGCTGAAGCAGTTTGTTCACATGCTACTGAATGTTTGTTGCACAAATGCTACATATATTTGTGGAAGTGCATATTCTTTAGTGTGCAATGAATACGAACTGCGTCACGCATCGAGAAATGCAATAAAAGGAAATTCCGTGGTAACCAGGTCACAAACAAAGCAAGCTACACTGTTGAAAGTAACCTACGTATCAGTTCTTCAGGGAAGAACTCCCACATGGCACGCCTCCTGATGATTCAAGTTTTTGTGTTAACAATGACGCTGTTTGTAGTGAATTTGTTGTTGTTGAGTGGGCATCTAACATTCTTTGATAAAGGAAGTGGCGAAAAGTAAACAATGCGATAGTGTAGGCTGTCTGGCAATGACTGAAGAACAAAGTAGCAGGAAGGGTTTAGCGTCAAAACTACTTGCTCTGTGTAGATCCTGCAATAAATCTACCTAGAAAATCACTTCAAAAATTGGGCGTAATTCATTTAATGTGAATTTGAAGTTAAGAGTATCCAATGCGTGCAACAGGAAAGGGATTAAAAGGATGCTCAAATGTTTGGTGATTTTATGGACCTTTCTCCTCCTCCCAGTAGGTTGAGAAGTTAGATAAAAATACTTTTAGGTGTCTTGACAGTTGTGTCTAAAGCATCTATGAAACGTGCTGTAGATGAAACTGCAAATATTAGTGGAACCAGGGACATTCCTGTTGCACTTAATGTGACATAGCAACGTCGAGGACATTGTTCCTTGAATGGTGCTGTAAGTGCTACTTCTCTGGAGAATGCAAAAGTTGATGATGAGTGCTTATCTAAGTACTGCCACACCTGTCATGGTAACACTGAAGGGCATATTGAACATCAGTGTTTTAAGAATTATGGTGGTTGCAGTAGGGGTATGGAATGTGATTGAGCTCTACAAATATTTCAAGAGGTCTATGACGTTAGATATACGAAGTACCTAGGCGATGGGGACCCTAAAGCTTTCAATAAAATGAATGAGTTCAATGTTTATGGTGGTACCTGGGTAACAAAACTGGAGTGTTGTGGACATGTGCTAGATTGAGGAAGCTACGAGGAAAAATAAAAGGAAAGTTGCCATCGATGTAAAATATCTGCCTGGCGAGGCAGATTGACAAAAACTGGAACAGACCTTCTTCAGAGTTATTATGGACTGGCCATTAGACGAACGACGCCTCTGAATGATGTTACAGCAATGAGAAAAGCTGTATGGGCCACCTACTATCATAAGTTGTCACAAGATGACCACCCTCATCACGGACTTTGCCCTAAAGGAGCAGATTCTTGGTATGGTTACCAAAACGCAAAAGAAAGCGGTCAAATATACCATCATAAGCATTCTCTTCCTCAGTCTGTTATGAATGAAATAAAACCAATTTTTAGAGACCTGAGTGACCCTATTTTGCTTAGTAAATGTCTTCATGGGGGCACTCAGAATACAAATGAAAGTTTCAACCATTGCATGGGGCAAAGATTACCCAAGAATGTTATTGTAGGACTAAATACATTAAAAGTTGGTGTACTAGATGCAGTGATTGTTTCAATGATGCATTTATAGGAAGGTTGGAAGTCATGAGAAATTTAGGCACAAAATATGGCTCTGATATGGAAGATCAATTGCTTGCGTGCGACAGACAAAGGATGCATGAAGCACAAAGATTCGCTCTTCAAGTTACCAAAGAAGCAATAACTGCTAAAAGGAATGCCAAGAGGAAGCTTGAAGATGAAGAAATGCTGCAGGATGAAGACTATGCTTCAGGAAAGTTCTGAGGCACAGTTTAATTGGACTCATATCTTCATTTGCAATTTCCCACAAGCTGTATTTTTCAGAATGCAGGTACAAATATTTTCTAAAGTTTATAAAGCATTGCTATAATTTTTTCTATAACTTGCAATAGTCCATACTTATGTAGTAGGCCTAAGCTTTATAGCAGAATCAACTAAATTATAGGAAAAAACATTTTATTAGGAAAAAAATCATAAAAATTAAAATGTAAGATGTGACATTTTTTGTCCTTGTACATACATAATAGGTGGATTTAAATAGGTCTAGTACCTCAGCCATCATGTCATGCATATCTGATTAATATTTGATCTCCTTCAAATGTATAACTTTGGATTAATTAGTACCTCAATTTGAGGAAGCATTTTGGAAAAGAAAAATGCATAAAATTCTTTGTAATTTTTTAATAACCCTGAGCAGGTTCAAAAATATTCAAAATACTTGTAATTTGATTAGAAAGCGTGCTGCATTACCTGATATTAACAAAAAATCTGTAAAACATAAACATTATAAACAGTGACTGAAATAAATAGGTGTTGATTTTTACATAATATTGAGCCGGAAAAGTACTCTGTATCCTTAAATCTTTAACGTGTTCCCATCAGGCAATGAATATCTGAAGATTCTGTAGTCTGAAGAGAGAAACTAGTAATGGGACAAAAACTTTCGCGATGTGAGGCGGTTTCTCTGTACATTAAAGAACAAAACTACGCAAGCAGCAGTGTGTTCAGCATGCGTCTTATTTATGTACCAGAGATTGTAGGTTTAGCTGCAAATGTTTGTGAGCACCTTCTGGGTGGAAGTCACACACAATCTAGTCTCGCTTCCCACAAGTCGTCATATGAAGGGCAGGTGCTAAAACTGTTGGAGCACAGCTGCCTGGTTTTCAACATCGTGCTTCGTCCTGTGCCCGCATAGTAACCGCGTAAGACAGGCCACCTAAAATATATGCATAATGAGTATATACATTGAGACGTGTGTTGCGTGAAGCTATAGTGGACAATGTAGTGAGTTATCTAACGCACGAATGTAATTTTTAACGTTTACATCTGCTATATTCTAACACCGGTGTTTTTTCTGATTGGAACTATATCATTTTTCTGTGGCTTTCTCGACGGGGACTTCAGTTATATTACAAGTGTGGAACTTTGCCGGATAGACGAGAGCACTGCAAATTGTTGTATCGCTGTAACGGAGGAGACCCATCACATTTCTGCTGCCTTACTATACCAAAGGTAACCTCACTTAGGTAAATTCGTGTGGTTATCTCTGCACTTGAAGCCTTTTAGTCTGTGCTCTGCTATCGTAGTTATCAGTAAACTACGGGTTTTAGGTCAAAACCTAAAAAAGACTAACCAGTTAACAATTACATTTCCCCAGCAGTCCAGGTGAAAATAAAATACTTGTAATCTACACTGATGCAGCCGGATACATGATAGCTGCTGTTAAATTTTTGAAAGTATTTTATCCAGCCTTGCTCCATATCGCATGTCTTGCCCATGCCATGAAGCATCTACAATAATCCAGTTATTTCGAGAGGAACTTGCCAACGTACCACTTCAGCCAGAACGCAGACTTACTCGCTGGGAAACGTGGCTAAAGGCCGTAGAATATTACAGCGAGTATTTTGAAGATATTAAGGGCATAGTTCTTAAATTGCGGGAGGAGGCAGTGAGCATTACTTCAGCTAAAGATCTTCCAAAGGACCCAACAATTTCCAACGACATTGCATACATAAAATCTTATTACGCATTTTTTGTCCATATTATTCAAAAAAATTGTTCAAAGGACTTAACATCTGAGGTCATCAGTTCCCTAGAACTTAGAACTACTTAAACCTAACTAACCTATCACACACATCCATGCCTGCGGCAGGATTCCCTGCGACCGCAGCGGTCGCATGGTTCCAGACTGAAGCGCCTAGAACCGCTCGGCCACATCGGCCAGCTGGTCCCTATTATTAAAGCTGTAGAGTGTTCAGAGAAACCAGTCTACACGCAGCTGCAATTGATAGGTGACAAAAAAAATCAACTTGGTCCCAGGTTCTATTGGTATGAAAGTTAGTGAAAAACTAAAGACAGTGCCATAAAAAAAAAAACAGGACTGACCATCCTCTGCACTGTAGCTGACATTTTATCAGGTAAACCAACAGAATGTGAGTGTGCGCTCCCATTGCGCCTAATACCATCAGTTAAATGAGCTCCGCTGACATCTGTTGACATGGAACGCTCATTCTCGACATATAAGAAGACAAGAGATGCAGTTTCTCAACGGAAAATGTGGTGAAAGAATTAGTTGTTTACTGTGACTGTCATTACGATCATTGACAGTAACAGAATGTGGATTTTTGTCAATCTATTTATCTTTCTAGAAAACAGATTTTGGTCACTTTTTTCTGATTTTTATAACATATTTTTGTATGTGGTAGAACCTATATTAGGTACCTAATTTATAATTTGTAGAACCTAAACGTCTGAGTTCTAGTTATCAGACAACTTGCTTGTAAAGCTGTTCACAGTTTCACGGTGTATAAGACAAACTATTAGAGGAGCGATGGTGCTCGACGCTGCAAGATACCCTGATCGTACCAAGGCCTCATGGTGTCCCTAGCTGCCTTCTCATAAGGCACTCATGCAGTTAACCTTTCCCATTCTCTAGTTGGAAATATTGATGAGCGTTATCGCATAACAGAGAAATTCGAATATCAGGACAATAAAAGTGGACATAGATTTCACAGACAAGAATTCGCCCTTCAGCACTTTATACAGTCAGAGACAAATTGGCTGTCTTTATTTATCACTGTAATTCGTTACTGAATAACATAATAAGTAGACTGAATCGACCGTCCAGCTGTGTTCCTTTCTCCGGCTGTGGAATTACATCTTCTCCTAATAGGAAAATTACTCGCCGCTTAGCAGTTTGTTTACGAGAGCAGCTCGTTTAATCCGTATTTACTGTGTTTATAAACAACAAAGTGCACTGAGTGTGTGTTCGCAAAATAAACAAAGGAAATCCGTCGAGCTCGATGTGAAAATAAATCATGCTTTGAGAATAGTGGGGCTAACCAAATATTTAAAACTGTATTTTCGTATTCGTCACTTCAAGAAAATATGCAAACTGTATAATACGTCAGGAGTAGCTTCCCTTTTATTTAGGTTCCAGTAAACTTTCGATTCCTTTAAGATCCAAGACCTATGCATAAAACAGCTTCTGACGTCTGATTAATTTACAAATGAGTTAATGTGTCAAATATTTGTCTTTACGCGTGTAAGCGAGAAAAAGGTTAGGAGAAGTTTGAAATTATGCTTAAATCGTGTTGGGAGTCACTACGTGCTTTCTTTAAGAAACAATGGATGAATATAGTCTGGATAATTTTAAGCAAAAGCTAGATTTTCACGCATCTAAATGTTCAAGATGTCATGTCACATGAGGTATGTGTCGTACAATGATATAATTTTGCAGGTACATTCAGCAGTACATGTTCATATTGTCTGCTAGTTGTTTTGCGAATAGAGTCGCTAGTAAAGATGCAAATGTCATGCCTGATGCTGAATATTGGCTGCTTCAGCAGCGAAAATTTAGGAAGGAATAAATTTTATTTTCATCGTTTTTTGGGGTGTGTCAGCGCGAAAAAGTTTCGTATAGGTTGGAAATTATGTGTCAAGATTGTTGTATATCGCGAAGTGGTCTCATTCTCAAATACTGTATGAATAATGTCCGGCTATTTGCACGCGGTCAGTTACGCTGTTCCAAGACAAACGCACTAATACTTGTCTTATTGAGTTCACCTTTTAACATAAGATTATAGCTCCTAATGATTAGTACATTATGACATTTTAAAGTTTTAAATTCCGTCAGTAACTAGACGAAATATTGAAAATCATATTTTTGTTGCCCCTGCAAGCCGTTTTGTAGGCAACCTGCTAATGGTATTGTGTTCCAGTTTCCGCGATGATGGTTCAGTAACACCAGCGGAAAAATACTGCTATTGGAACACAAAAGCGACGAATATGTTGCTATTTAAAAGCGCTGGAATGACAATTGGAACACCAACTGCCCATTCTACCTTTCTCGACAACTTTAAAAATTTTCCCAAAATATTTGACATGCGAAAGTATTCTCGCAAACTGTAAGATGCAACTCACCTCTCACTTCCAAAAGCTCCTCTAACAGTAACTCGCTCACGTTCACTTGTCCATCGCTGTAAGTCGCTCATACCCGTTCGCCCCTAAGTGCCCATTCTCACTCAGTCAGTCAGCCCAACTCTTTGTCACTATCTCTTTATTCCTGTCTAACTGTCAAATTCTCCTGTCTGCCACAATCTCCTTCGTTCTGTCCTCCTAATACTATCTCCTCTCACTGTCTCCCTCTTGCTCTCTGTTATTCCTACCATCTCATTATTTCCTTCCCACTGCAGCTGTCTCTTCTCACTGTGTCTTCCTCTATCTTCCTCTTGGTCGTTGTCATGGACTCCGTCTCTCATAATCAGTGTCTTTTACCCACTTCCAAATTCTCCTCTTTATTCCTCTTCCACTGGCACTGTCTCTTTGACCCTTTACCTAGCACTGTTCTGTCTCCTTCAGCTGTGTTCCACTGCCATCTCCATCTCTTGCCCTCACACTGCCACTGTCTCCCTCGCTATTTGCTGTTTCTATACTACAACCACCGTCTACTACAGTGGTCGTAAAAGAGCAGTCCGCTGGCCACAGGAGGCCCGCTTCAAGTAGTCATTCGACCCATGGTTCTCAGACGTATTTTATAGTAAGATGCATCTAGCAGCTAACAGCCGAATCCAAAGACGTCAATAAGAGAATGGGAGCATCTTTGTAGTTCTCATACTCAGCAAAATCCAAAGATACAGAGACAGTAAGTCAAGATGAGATTAATTTTACTTTACGCCAGTTAATTCCACCAAGGACTGAATAAAGTTGGCCTCTTAACTCAGGGACTGACGGATAAGTATCACAGCCACTGCAGCGATTGAGGGTATGGTAAGGGGGAATGTTTTGTTGTTTGTCTTTCAATACTAACAATTCACGGACGTGCGCTAACGTGCCAAGAAGCTGCTATGACGTAAACAGACCAGTCAGATTAATGTGACCAAATAAGGAAGAGACTGAGTGAGGTGTGTGAAATCTTATGGGACTTAACTGCTAAGGTCATCAGTCCCTAAACTTACACGTTGCATTGTCCAGCTAGTACACACTACAATGTCAAGAAAAAAGAATTGTGTGTTGTGGTAGATACGTTCTCCAAGGATAGATGCATACTTGTGTTCATCCACTGTGCCTTCCAGACTGCCGAGATCACCCAGGAAATGCCACGAAAACATTCGCCAGACCATAACACCGCCTCCTCCGGCCTGGGCACTTCTGACCTTACCTCTACTATGGTAATTTAGTATTCTTCTACCTAAATAACAGGAAAACCTTTCTCTATGTTGTCACTTATACTATGCCCCAACAGAACAAATAGTCCTGTGACGGGAAAAGCCACGTATAACCCTCTTAATACAATTTCATTTAGTGTCCAATTAATGCACACTATGGGAGAATAGTCCTGTTAATAGGAAAAGCTAATCAGTAGAGTTATCCTTTTCACAGGATTTGACCGTGTGTTGTGTCTAATGGATAAGTAAATTAGACTATTCAGTTTTTTGCCTAAGATTTATCCAGCGGTTAAATAGAAACGCAGTATGAATAATATTATACTGAAGATAGGACAACTCAGTTCCAAGTTCATTTAGTGGTTTAAAAAATGTACTAATGGTCGCCAGCCTATTGAGGCAGTGAAACAGTGAAGTATTGGAAAAGTAGAAGTATGAGTTCTGCCTACTTTATTCCTACTGTTTTATTTGGTTCTTCAAATTAATATTACTCCACGTAAAAAATGTTAGTGCAGAAACTGGAATTCCTTTTTGACTGCTACACCGTTATACATTAAGTTTTAAAAAGAGAAAAAGCCCAGTAGATAACTTCAGGGAAGCTAAACAAATTTGGCCAAGGGGGATATATACACTCTTGGAAATGGAAAAAAGAACACATTGACACCGGTGTGTCAGACCCACCATACTTGCTCCGGACTCTGCGAGAGGGCTGTACAAGCAATGATCACACGCACGGCACAGCGGACACACCAGGAACCGCGGTGTTGGCCGTCGAATGGCGCTAGCTGCGCAGCATTTGTGCACCGCCGCCGTCAGTGTCAGCCAGTTTGCGGTGGCATACGGAGCTCCATCGCAGTCTTTAACACTGGTAGCATGCCGCGACAGCGTGGACGTGAACCCTATGTGCAGTTGACGGACTTTGAGCGAGGGCGCATAGTGGGCATGCGGGAGGCCGGGTGGACGTACCGCCGAATTGCTCAACACGTGGGGCGTGAGGTCTTCACAGTACATCGATGTTGTCGCCAGTGGTCGGCGGAAGGTGCACGTGCCCGTCGACCTGGGACCGGACCGCAGCGACGCACGGATGCACGCCAAGACCGTAGGATCCTACGCAGTGCCGTAGGGGACCGCACCGCCACTTCCCAGCAAATTAGGGACATTGTTGCTCCTGGGGTATCGGCGAGGACCATTCGCAACCGTCTCCATGAAGCTGGGCTACGGTCCCCCACACCGTTAGGCCGTCTTCCGCTCACGCCCCAACATCGTGCAGCCCGCCTCCATTGGTGTCGCGACAGGCGTGAATGGAGGGACGAATGGAGACGTGTCGTCTTCAGCGATGAGAGACGCTTCTGCCTTGGTGCCAATGATGGTCGTATGCGTGTTTGGCGCCGTGCAGGTGAGCGCCACAATCAGGACTGCATACGACCGAGGCACACAGGGCCAACACCCGTCATCATGGTGTGGGAAGCGATCTCCTACACTGGCTGTACACCTCTGGTGATCGTCGAGGGGACACTGAATAGTGCATGGTACATCCAAACCGTCATCGAACCCATCGTTCTACCATTCCTAGACCGGCAAGGGAACTTGCTGTTCCAACAGGACAATGCACGTCCTCATGTATCCCGTGCAACCCAACGTGATCTAGAAGGTGTAAGTCAACTACCCTGGCCAGCAAGATCTCCGGATCTGTCCCCCATTGAGCATGTTTGGGACTGGATAAAGCGTCGTCTCACGAGGTCTGCACGTCCAGCACGAACGCTGGTCCAACTGAGGCGCCAGTTGGAAATGGCATGGCAAGCCGTTCCACAGGACTACATCCAGCATCTCTACGATCGTCTCCATGGGAGAATAGCAGCCTGCATTGCTGCGAAAGGTGGATATACACTGTAGTAGTGCCGACATTGTGCATGCTCTGTTGCCTGTGTCTATGTGCCTGTGGTTCTGTCAGTGTGATCATGTGATGTATCTGACCCCAGGAATGTGTCAATAAAGTTTCCCCTTCCTGGGACAATGAATTCACGATGTTCTTATTTCAATTTCCAGGAGTGTAGAAAATCATTTTCTATATTAAATGTACTTAAATACTAGAATACTTAGACACTAAAGCACACACTTTTTATACTCATCATTTCACTTAATCTTTCTTACTGGAATTTACTTTCAAAAGCTGTTAGTTCAAAGAATAACCCTGTATAGTCATTTACCATATTCTAGTAACTTGGTTTCACACAGAATTTTACGTAAGCAAACGTTTACTATAACAATCAAAATATCCACGGGTGTACTGCCGGTCTATAGTGTCCAACGGGCACAATATTTCGGCGATCAAACATGTCGCCATCATCAGGTGAACTGACGGACTGAGCTCCTGTGAACGTGCCGGCACGGAGATCCGTACGCTATGGCTGCTCAGGGGGAACTGGGTTCGGTCGCGGCGGCGGCCGATTTAAATACCCTCCGCCCGCGGCGCGCTCCCTCCGACGTCCGCGCCCCGCGCCACGGTCTCGTGGTGGAACAGATTGCGACGGCGTCTGAGATGACGTCGGTGTGATGGCTCTGTCCGCCGTGGTCGTCACAACTATGCGTTTACTCGATTTACTCTTGATTAACCCAATCGCTGGTTCCCAAGCCTTGCTAAGATTACAGCCACAGTCACGGTTTATGAGGTCGTCATTGGTGCGAATTTCGATGGCCTCTCTAACAACGCTGTCCCAGTATCTCGACGTCTGTACCAGAATCCTCGTGCGGTCATACTCCATAGCGTGATTTTCCGACAAACAATGTTCAGCGACTGCCGACTTGCTCGGATACATTAGTCGAGTGTGCCTCTGGTGTTCACGGCATCGATCCTCGACAGTACGCATCGTCTGACCAATATACGACTTGCCACATTGACACGGAATCTGGTACACGCCAGCCTTCCTCAAACCGAGGTCATCTTTGGCGCTCCCCACCAGTGCACGAGTTTTATTCGGAGGACAAAACACAGTTCTGACACGGTGTTTCTTCAGAATGCGGGCGATTTTCCCCGAGAGTGCGCCTGTGTATGGAATAAATGCAGTGCCTACCTCCTCCCTCGTGACTTCATCCATATCAACAGGTTGTGCTGCAGTGGTTGGGCGGAGAGCACGTTGGATCTGCCACTATGAGTACCCATTTTTTCGAAACACAGTTCTCAGATGGTCCAATTCCTGGGGTAGACTCTCTGTGTCAGAGATAGTGCGCGCCCTATGTACTAGAGTTTTAAGTACCCCATTCCTCTGTGAAGGGTGGTGGCAGCTGTCTGCGTGCAAATACAGATCAGTGAACACCAGAGGCACACTCGACTAATGTATCCGAGCAAGTCGGCAGTCGCTGAACATTGTTTGTCGGAAAATCACGCTATGGAGTATGACCGCACGAGGATTCTGGTACAGACGTCGAGATACTGGGACAGCGTTGTTAGAGAGGCCATCGAAATTCGCACCAATGACGACCTCATAAACCGTGACTGTGGCTATAATCTTAGCAAGGCTTGGGAACCAGCGATTGGTTTAATCAAGAGTAAATCGAGTAAACGCATAGTTGTGACGACCACGGCGGACAGAGCCATCACACCGACGTCATCTCAGACGCCGTCGCAATCTGTTCCACCACGAGACCGTGGCGCGGGGCGCGGACGGCGGAGGGAGCGCGCCGCGGGCGGAGGGTATTTAAATCGGCCGCCGCCGCGACCGAACCCAGTTCCCCCTGAGCAGCCATAGCGTACGGATCTCCGTGCCGGCACGTTCACAGGAGCTCAGTCCGTCAGTTCACCTGATGATGGCGACATGTTTGATCGCCGAAATATTGTGCCCGTTGGACACTATAGACCGGCAGTACACCCGTGGATATTTTGATTATCAAATACGCCGGGAGAAACTCAAGAATCACGTTTACTATAACAATTTCCAATAGTTAAGAAAACATAAATACAATATAAATGGTGCCTCTTTATATTAACTTGGCACTTCATAAGTCTGTAAAACAGGACATTCAGATTAATCAAACACCAAGAAGGAACCCTACATCGGTGTATGATTAGGATGAAATAACAGGGTGAACCAGTTTCTTTAAAGTTCAAGAATGATTATTAAAACAGTTTAAATTAATGGTTCACCCTGTACAAAAGCAAATGTACTATAAAAAAAAATCTTGTCTGGTGCCTGCTTGGGTGTGGCGAACAATTATGGCGGCTACACTACCCACAGTATGGCCTGCACGTTTCTTGCAGTATGGGCTCAATTTCTCTTCTTGGCGTCGGTCAGTTCTATATACAGTAGCCCAACAACTGGCAGCTATGCCGTAAGCCGTTTGCAGTCTCCATCCGAGGCATTTTGTGCGAATTTGCAGGCTAAGCTTCTCCTGCTCCACAAAGGTGTCGCCTCAGTCACTGCTGCCTACAGACTGTGCGACTTACTTCCCGCGCTTGCTCCAGGTAGCGCGTCAATTCGCCCTTGCCACCTCTTCACTCCCCAAGGCCACTTCCGTTTTAAACAAAAGCACATTGGCTTTTACATATCACCTATTCCTTATATCGTTGCTACGCCTGACCATTTCTTAAATTATATTAATTTACACCAACACGAACAATTTATACACACAAATATTTTTAAATACGAAAGGTCATCAGAAAATTATTCAGCGTAATAAACAATTTAATTATCATTTTAAATACATTATTCATATACAGTGCAAAGAACTTCAGTCTCCAGTATAGTACTCTACACATATACAGAAAATATGGTACCAATATGCGAAAATTTCAAAGCAAAATAAAATTATGACAATTTGAATGAACCATAAACAAATATTGTTATACGCCATACTGCCAATGTCCATCCTATGGAGCGTGAAACTTGATACGTCTGAAAAGGCCAGTGGACGTCCAGGCGTACAGATACCAGCCTCCGTCGCTGATGAACATCAATCAGTACTAGTGCACGAACCAGGCGCCTCTTGCTCGGGAGACCGAGACGCAGCAAAAATCCCTGAACGCTCGTTGCGGAGACACTGATGGTAGCCCCTTGATCCATGTAGGCTGTCAGTTGCTCAACAGTTGCAGATCTCTTCGCCCGTACACACCTCTGCGCCCGTCGTCCAACTTGTCATGTGTGGCCCGTGGTTAACCACAGTCGCCTCGCCGCCGGTTTTGTGTGGTGCCATTCTGCCATGCACGATGTGCTGCAACCGTGGCAGCACGCGAACAATTTGCAAAATAACCAATTCGGAAATGCTTTATAAAATGACGTTTGCTTTAATAATATGAATATTTATATATGTGTTTGGAGAGAGAGAGAGATTGATTTTTGATTGAGATTTTTACTTTAAGTCGTAACTGGTACCTGAATTTTGGTTGCTGCCTGCTTAAATGATCAGCTTCTGCACCAGTTGGTGACGTATTGCAATTTGGAGGAAGTTATTGTTCTTTAAGGTTTAAAATACGACTCTGTTGGTTACTTGGCCGTATTGAGGATAGCTTTGAGCCCAAGTTTTCGTGGCTTTTCATACCTAAGGGACCAGTGTTGTAAGTAAATAAGTTCAAACAGCAATCTGCTTTTCGTGAGAAAAGGAGATTGCTTGCCACATAAAATTCCTTCACACTACACGTCATGCTACATCAAAATTGGTCAGTGGAGTTCAGCACCATACTATTGTACAAAAACATAATCCAGTTACTGTGATTAAGAAATTATGAGAGGTTGTTACTTATTGAATGAAAACTGTAGAGAATGCATTTCTTCTCCTGTATTTTAGTGAACTTTGTACACTTATAATTCTGTCGATTGATAGGCGGCGACGACAATGAAGTTCACCTCCTTTTCCAAAAACAAGATATTTCTATTCTTATACATTTATACATTTATGTTTGGCAACTCTTAGACATACTTTACTCGCTTTTATCACTAAAATATCAATTTTCATTAAATGTAACAACACGTTCTGAGCGACGCCTTAGCAACACGTTCTCTTTCCACAAGATATAGAGTAACAGTCCTCTTTTTATTAATAAATCGTCTTTTTTTTAGAGTCCATACTCAAAGATTCGCAACTACTATCGTTGTGGGGACTGCGTGCTAAAGAGTTTCTTGGTGTCCACCTGCGCTTCACTTCACTTCAAGTACTTTTTCAAATAGATTTACGTTTACGGTATTTGTATACAGTACTGAGCTTCTCAGAATAACATCAGGCACAAATTAGTTTAAAAAAGGCCAAGGAGGCTCAGATAACATTACAGCTTCCACCCTTGCCGCGAAAATCAATGCTAATGTCCTCGTGGACGGCGGATTAAGCTCTCCGTTTCGCATTACGACAACGACTACATTGTTTTCCTCATCACCCTGGCACGCTCTGTATACCCTCCGCAGCCAGTGCTGCCAACTGCCGACTGTGAGTGGCTATTGGCTGTTGACATCGAACACAGTCAAAGGTCACATTAATGTGAGTGGCCCGTGTAAATTTTGACTTGGAAGCAACGTGGATTCGTGAATGCGCATTGTAGAGACGATCATCTTCAAACACGGAACACATTTGTAGCAAGGTATGTGAAAAAAATTAAAGCTCTTACATTACAACGCAATAAACACAAGAAAAAAGACATTCAGAACATTTAGTAACCATTTGTGATCGTATCTCATATTACGTAATGCATGTAACTGTAGCACAGTTTCTGATATTAATCAATTAACCATCCGCTCACAGAGACAACACAACACTTCGTCAGTCAATTACAGTGTCACCAGTATGAGGTTGCTGAGAGTGGGAGCACTCAAACAGAGAACAGACGACACGACATATTCTGAATGGTGCCGAGTTTCAACACTCACTGCTTGGCACTGGTGATCAGCTTATCAAGGCCTTAGTACAACTGGTTTTTTGGGGTCTCATAATGTACTAATTTATGTAAGTTACCACTTAATAATAAGATCGGCACATATGCGGCGCGGGTAACCGCCCCAAAATGCCAGTTTTGGCTCTTGAGCGAAAAAGTTCGGCGACCACTGGTCTGCTTCTTTCCAGTATTTAACACTTTTCTGTCTCTTTCCATCTGCCATCTCTCTCAGGATAGAAAAGCGCCAATATATTCGCGTGCCGAAATTTTTGGGAAAGTTTTTAAGGGTACTGAGGAAGGTAAAATGAGGCAGCTGGTAGTCCACTTTTCAGTCCGAGTTTTTTTTTAAACAGGAGTTTATTCGCATTTGTTGTGCTCCGATAGGAGTATTTTTTCGCTAGTTCTTTCTTTTCCCTGCTGCAGCAGGGCATATCGTATCCACATGGACCAGTAAAATTTTGGTAGTTTGCTTAAGTAAAATTGAAATAACACAAAATTAATCTCAGACCCGATTTTACGTGCGCCGAAGTTTTGCATGTGCTTCAGTAGTACAAGATGGAGTTTCCAGGATCCTTTCGACGATTGTGTATATACTTTACAGCATATTTCTCACTGTTGCGTTCCTCGACAAACTACATTTTCATTTCACACTGGATTTTACGTGCATATTTTATGTGTACAAATAGGGTAACTTTGAACCTCTGTATCTCGGAAATGGATAAAGATATCAAGAAAATTTTCAAGGTTTTTCGAAATCGGGATCTTAGACATTCATCGTAAAAATTTCAGCGATTTGCTGTGCATAGCCTTCTTGCAATCCGTGCCTCGGTTTTGGTAGTCAGAAACCACGTTCTTGGAATATTTCTCTACAACGGATAAAGACTTTTGAAAACGGAAAGCTGACACTTCTAAATAAATTATTGGAAAATATACCGGTAAAATTTGAGCATTTTCTGCTGTCAGTTATTTAGATATCCGTTGCCGACGACGAAAAAATGATGAAAAACACTTTATCGGGTTTTCTCACGCACTGCCCGTGGATTAAATGATGCCTCCATAACGTCTTAAAGCGCAACGTACATCACATCTACCTCGAAAGGAACCAACCAATTTGCTCCATGTGTCTAAGCTGCAGGACGATGTTTAATATTCAGACTTTGACCCCATCCTGCTGGACAGTTACAATAAGTCCACTGTTTAGCCGGATATACAAACTGTCCCTAGCCCAATTATATCTAAAACACTTGATTCTACGTTTCAATCACCAACAGAACCAGAGTTATGAGCCCTGGAAAAATACCGTTTTTATTCGCGGCGTTTTGGAACATATTGGTAGCGCATGCTGTCGCATTAGTCTCCATAGATTAAAAATGCTTTCAGGTGCGGAATCCAAAAAATGTCAGTGCAGCGCTAACGACGGTCTTCGTTTAGGCTCCCTTCTTCACCGGAGTTTCAGGTGTTTAGAACGTACTTGTGGTCGTTTGTGTATCTTTTTCGCTAATAAATGTGAACTTCGATCCCTTACAACGAATTAAACATTAAAATGTTCCAACACGACGAATAATGGTTGACGAAAGGAGTCAGGACAGCTTCTCATCAGCGTAAAAAATTTAGTAAATCAGACGCTAGAACACGTACATTTTCATGTAATAAGAATGACAGGATTTCGCTTCCTGATTACATAATGGAGTCTTAAACTTACTGAAATAAATTTTGTGTTGATTTTCAGCTAAAGGATGTTAGTTTACCCTCCTCTCACTAAATGTCGTTGCAACCGCACACTGAATAACGCACGGCGGTTCTGTGACTGCAGGCAGCTTCAGTCAGCGATAGTGCGCTGAGAGATCTGTGCAACAAAGAGATTAGTCTGTTTTGCAGTGTGAAAGAAATGGAAAATGTTACAGCCAGGGGAAAAGGCTTCGAACGATTAAGCCTCGATAATACAACACAAGTGAAGTCCTAAGTACAGCAAAATGAGCATTTTCGGAGTGAGTAAGTTCTCTCTAAGGTATACACTTAAGTCCTGTGTTACAAGCCCTACATATTTCGATTGCATGTCGAAGTTTTATGTCTATATTCCAATAACTACCTTTCAAAACGTGCTTCATAAGTATATTTATATGGATATGGTGTCTGTTCTTTCGGACATGTCCGAGAGAATCGACACCATATCCATACAAATATAAAGTTCTGGCAGTACCGGCCATGACCTTCTTCTTCTGGGCCGATGCACACATATTCCCCGAACTCTTACGGGACTTGGAAAGAATGTCTTCCACGAGTAATGAGTGTTGGGGTGGGCAGTACGCGCGTAGTGTGTGGATATACAAGGTGAGAATGTTAGTCTCGCGGGAGGCGTGCGCGAGAGTGTCCCTGCAGTCACACTATCCTCCGTGCCCTCGGTGGCTCAGCTGGATACAGCGTCTGTCATGTAAGCATGAGATCCCGGATTAGAGTCCCGGTCGGGGCACACATTTTCACCTGTCCCCGTAGATATATATCAACGCCCGTGAGCAGCTGACGGTATTAATATAATTCTAATTTCATTTGCTTCAAAAGTGTTTCCCGCTTCGTGCCTACTAGACTTAGCTCAAGCATGAGTTTAAATACTAGCATATGCTTCGGCGAGAACTATTACCAGCTTTGGTGCTGTCGAAAATTTATGAAAACTTCTTGCATCGTTTTCATTCACAAAGGTGCATCATTTGACATCATTATGTGTGTCAGTCAATATGACTACCGCATTTAGGGAGTACAGCAACCAATGAAGAAAGACCCTCTATAACAAGTGTGATGGAAAGCGCATTCTTCTCACTTATCGTATGTCCTTACATTCCTTCCCAACGTGTACCGTAAATGAAAATTTTTATCTCGATTTGGAGGAAATATGAGTATACCCACTGACTGAAGACTAGGAAGCTGTATTTCGAAATCAAATTCTGTTATTGTCCTTTATTTGTGTTCGCTGCCTGAAATAAAGAGTTCCCAATGTCATATTGGACGGGAAGGCTTCTTCCTGGCCCAGTGTTACACCTGTAGACTTATTCTTCTGAGTATACGCCAACAGCATTGTTTCCAATGAAAATATGACAAACACCAACCACATAGAACGGTTAACTATAGCTGCAGTTTGAAACTGCATATATCGTAATATACTAACGAACTCCCCCCCATGAACCATGGACCTTGCCGTTGGTGGGGAGGCTTGCGTGCCTCAGCGATACAGATGGCCGTACCGTAGGTGCAACCACAACGGAGGGGTATCTGTTGAGAGGCCAGACAAACATGTGGTTCCTGAAGAGGGGCAGCAGCCTTTTCAGTAGTTGCAGGGGCAACAGTCTGGATGATTGACTGATCTGGCCTTGCAACATTAACCAAAACGGCCTTGCTGTGCTGGTACTGCGAACGGCTGAAAGCAAGGGGAAACTACAGCCGTAATTTTTCCCGAGGACATGCAGCTTTACTGTATAATTAAATGATGATGGCATCCTCTTGGGTAAAATATTCCGGAGGTAAAATAGTCCCCCATTCGGATCTCCGGGCGGGGACTACTCAGGAGGATGTCGTTATCAGGAGGAAGAAAACTGGCGTTCTACGGATCGGAGCGTGGAATGTCAGATCCCTTAATCGGGCAGGTAGGTTAGAAAATTTAAAAAGGGAAATGGATAGGTTAAAGTTAGACATAGTGGGGATTAGTGAAGTTCGGTGGCAGGAGGAACAAGACTTCTGGTCAGGTGACTACAGGGTTATAAACACAAAATCAAATAGGGGTAATGCAGGAGTAGGTTTAATAATGAATAGGAAAATAGGAATGCGGGTAAGCTACTACAAACAGCATAGTGAACGCATTATTGTGGTCAAGATAGATACGAAGCCCACACCTACTACAGTAGTACAAGTTTATATGCGAACTAGCTCTGCAAAAATTTAATAGTAATGGGTGACTGGAATTCGAGTGTAGGAAAAGGGAGAGAAGGAAACATAGTAGGTGAGTATGGATTGGTGCTAAGAAATGAAAGAGGAAGCCGCCTAGTAGAATTTTGCACAGAGCACAACTTAATCATGGCTAACACTTGGTTTAAGAATCATGAAAGAAGGTTGTATACGTGGAAGAACCCTGGAGATACTAAAAGGTATCAAATAGATTATATAATGGTAAGACAGAGATTTAGGAACCAGGTTTTAAGTTGTAAGACATTTCCAGGGGCAGATGTGGACTCGGACCACAATCTATTGGTTATGACCTGTAGATTAAAGCTGAAGAAACTGCAAAAATGTGGGAAATTAAGGAGATGGGACCTGGATAACCTGAAAGAACCAGAGGTTGTACAGAGTTTCAGGGAAAGCATAAGGGGACAATTGACAGGAATAGGGGAAAGAAATACAGTAGAAGAAGAATGGGTAGCTCTGAGGGATGAAGTAGTGAAGGCAGCAGAGGATAAAGTAGGTAAAAAGACGAGGGCTGCTAGAAATCCTTGGGTAACAGAAGAAATATTGAATTTAATTGATGAAAGGAGAAAATATAAAAATGCAGTAAATGAAGCAGGCAAAAAGGAATACAGACGTCTCAAAAATGAGATCGACAGGAAGTGCAAAATGGCTAAACAGGGATGGCTAGAGGACAAATGTAAGGATGTAGAAGCTTATCTCACTAGGGGTAAGATAGATACTGCCTACAGGAAAATTAAAGAGACCTTTGGAGAGAAGAGAACCACGTATATGAATATCAAGAGCTCAGATGCAAACCCAGTTCTAAGCAAAGAAGGGAAGGCAGAAAGGTGGAAGGAGTATATAGAAGGTTTATACAAGGGTGATGTACTTGAGGACAATATTATGGAAATGGAAGAGGATGTAGATGAAGACGAAATGGGAGATACGATACTGCGTGAAGAGTTTGACAGAGCACTGAAAGACCTGAGTCGAAGCAAGGCCCCCGGAGTAGACAAAATTCCATTAGAACTACTGACGGCCTTGGGAGAGCCAGTCATGACAAAACTCTACCAGATGGTGAGCAAGATGTATGAGACAGGCGAAATACCCTCAGACTTCAAGAAGAATATAATAATTCCAATCCCAAAGAAAGCAGGTGCTGACAGATGTGAAAATTAACGAACTATCAGTTTAATAAGTCACAGCTGCAAAATACTAACGCGAATTCTTTACAGACGAATGGAAAAACTGGTAGATGCGGACCTCGGGGAGGATCAGTTTGGATTCCGTCGAAATGTTTGAACACGTGAGGCAATACTGACCTTACGACTTATCTTAGAAGAAAGATTAAGAAAAGGCAAACCTACGTTTCTAGCATTTGTAGACTTAGAGAAAGCTTTTGACAATGTTGGCTGGAATACTCTTTTTCAAATTCTAAAGGTGGCAGGCGTAAAATACAGGGAGCGAAAGGCTATTTACAATTTGTACAGAAACCAGATGGCCGTCATAAAAGTCGAGGGGCATGAAAGGGAAGCAGTGGTTGGAAAAGGAGTGAGACAGGGTTATTCAATCTGTATATTGAGCAAGCAGTAAAGGAAACAAAAGAAAAATTTGGAGTAGGCATTAAAATTCATGGAGACGAAGTAAAAACTTTGAGGTTCGCCGATGACATTGTAATTCTGTCAGAGACGGCAAAGGACTTGGAAGAGCAGTTGAACGGAATGGACAGTGTCTTGAAAGGAGGATATAAGATGAACATCAACAAAAGCAAAACGAGGATAATGGAATGTAGTCAAATTAAATCGGGTGATGGTGAGGGAATTAGATTAGGAAATGAGACACTTAAAGTAGTAAAGGAGTTTTGCTATTTAGGAAGTAAAATAACTGATGATGGTCGAAGTAGAGAGGATATAAAATGTAGACTGGCAATGGCAAGGAAAGCGTTTCAGAAGAAGAGAAATTTGTTAACATCGAATATAGATTTATGTATCAGGAAGTCGTTTCTGAAAGTATTTGTTTGGAGTGTAGCCATGTATGGAAGTGAAACATGGACGATAACTAGTTTGGACAAGAAGAGAATAGAAGCTTTCGAAATGTGGTGCTACAGAAGAATACTGAAGATAAGGTGGATAGATCACGTAACTAATGAGGAGGTATTGAATAGGATTGGGGAGAAGAGAAGTTTGTGGCACAACTTGACTAGAAGTAGGGATAGGTTGGTAGGACATGTTTTGAGGCATCAAGGGATCACAAATTTAGCGTTGGAGGGCAGCGTGGAGGGTAAAAATCGTAGAGGGAGACCGAGAGATGAATACACTAAGCAGATTCAGAAGGATGTAGGTTGCAGTAGGTACTGGGAGATGAAGCAGCTTGCACAGGATAGAGTAGCATGGAGAGCTGCATCAAACCAGTCTCAGGATTGAAGACAACAACAACAACAACAACTAACGAACTCAAACATTGTGCGTCAAAAGATATGGACTGAGACAAATTATCGTCGTTAGGTTTGTCGAGCTAAACTGCATATATCGAAACATACTAACGAATGAAGCAGCTTGCACAGGATAGAGTAGCATGGAGAGCTGCATCAAACCAGTCTCAGGATTGAAGACAACAACAACAACAACAACTAACGAACTCAAACATTGTGCGTCAAAAGATATGGACTGAGACAAATTATCGTCGTTAGGTTTGTCGAGCTAAACTGCATATATCGAAACATACTAACGAACTCAAACCTTGAATTTTTTTTTTGAAAAACACACTTGCGAAACACACTTTGGTAATACGTAAAAACAGTAGTTATTTGAGAGACTGTAGACACTTAGTTTGATCGAAATTGCAGTCCGCGGAAAGAATGCTGCGAACAATTCTGTATTCGGAGGATGTGAGGAACAGTGCATTAGGCATAAGGGATTAAGTCAAAGAGAGATGGCGTTTTTCAAGGCCCGCATGTAACCTTGTTCGTCTGACCAGGAAGGCTAGTATTCATTTGGTTAATTGAGTGAAGACCCGTCATGGGAAGAGAGGCGTGAAATCAGATAACCAGCCATGTCAAGGTGTGCAATATCATCGTGTTAGTGCGCTACAATGGGGCTGAATGATCAGCCTCTAGAACAGCGATTTCTTGAACTTTGACATTTCTGCTTGCTCCCACGACGATTATGTGCCGATAGAAAGGTTTGTACGCAACTACGATCCGGCACTGGGCCTTGCAATATGACAAGGGTCCTGTCCCTATGTGCAGAACCGTCCTCAACATTTTTGCAATGCGTTAGAATATTGCAAATTACCCGTCCGCATCTGCAGTTCACTGCTATTCTCCTCCACTTAACGCTACATTACTGCTCTTTCTGGCAATCAGTCCAGATGTAAATTAGTACCACCATACGGCAAATATTAAGAAACATTTCAATATAGAGTTGAGGCAGTTCTTAACGTTTGCAAACTCAATTTTTATACAGCAAGTGACACTTAAAAAGTGTGGTCAAACTCATTAGAATCAGAGACAGCGAATACCCGTAACTCAGCCACAAAATTTATAAAACACTCTTAATCAAAACTAAATATTTATGAATAAGAGATTTTGAAAGAATATCTGGGCTCCCAGAGCACTATGACCTTTGCTCTCTTCAATTACGCTTGAGAGATAGAGATTTTGGATTTACTGGGAAGAGCATGGAATGGAAGAGGGTAGGTGAAATACATGGCATTTTGACTTCTATGTGAACATCAAACTAAGTCATCTGAAAGCATGTATTATATTTGATAACTATATTTAAAAAACTTACCGACCCAACTAGTACTGCACGTGATATTTTATCGTCGGATAGAAAGGAAAACGTCAAACGTTTCTTCCTTCCATTTCTAGGCGTTACAGTGCATACATTTTTGTTCCATTCTCCCTAATATGGCTGATTGATGATTAACATGGTCAGCTGATGGATCATAATAAAATGCAGCCTCGCTACAAGCCTGCCACGGTCTACACGTAACAACACGTCTAGTTTGCCGTACAGCCTTTAAATAACAACGTTCACTTATACCATATTTAAAAATATTACTAATACTCAGAAAGATAATACCATTTTCTGAAGTGACTTATGCTCTTCCTCAAGGTTCAGGCTAGCTCCTTACTAAATTTCATCGAAACCGGTTCAGCGATTTAGTCGAAAAAACGTAACAGAGTTACTTTAACACTAATAATATTAGAATAGATGTGCCCTGTCTAAAACCGTTAGAAATAGGGCATAAATGCCGGACGATGAGTCCGAGCGGTTCTAGACGCTTCAGTCTGGAACCGCGCCACCACTTCGGTCGCAGGTTCGAATCCTGCCTCGGGCATGGATGTGTATGATGTCCTTAGGTTAATTAGGTTTAAGTAGTTGTAAGTTCTAGGGGACTGATGACCTCAGGTGTTAAGTCCTATAGTGCTCAGAGCCATTTGAACCAATTTAGGGCATAAGTCAAAACATGTTGTTCCAGGTCTTTAGGATCAAAATAATATAGAGGCGTATTGACATCGCAATGAAGGTCTTTACGTAAGAAATAAAGCCGTGAAGATGAAACTGTGACTTTGGAATATACTATCGTCCCCAAAGCATTCCAACGTCCTGACTGCATTTCGGCTAATTGTTATGCAGCGCACAAAAGTAGCTTTTTTGCAGTTCCTCAAATCTCTTTGCGGTACAGTCGTTTGACTACACGAAATTGTTACCACAAGAGACCACGAGAGAACACTGCACTTTATGGCAGTCACACCAGATGTAAATTAATATCACCATAAGGCAAACATTAAGAAACATTTCATTAGAGTTGAGACAGTTCTTAACGTTTGCAAACTCAATTTTTTGTGATCCTTCAAAAGTGTGGCCAAACTCATTAGAATCTGAGACAGCGAATACCAGTAACCCAGTGACGTAATCCATACTGCACTCTTAACCAAAACTACAAAGAGATTTTTAAAGAATATCTGGACTCCCAGAGTGCTATGACAATTCGAAGTATTTTTGCTCTCTGCAAGGGTTTCTCATCGCCTACTAACAGGGGGTAAACCGTCACTGACACACACACTGATCAGATACACTGAAGAAAAGCGAAATCACTTAAGCGCACTTCAGTCTTTATCCCGTCTCCTCAGCTTCGGAATGTTGAGACTTACCTTAAGATGAGATGTAAGCACTAGTGAAGGAGGGGATTTCCCCGCAGCTGTTGTATATAAAAGAGAGATTCCCAGTCTTTTAGGAAACCGGGACACGAAAAAGCTAACTGAAAAATAAAATTATGTTAAGTTTTTACCTTTCATTATCTACATTTAGTTCATATGCGTTTGAATACTCGAACCTCTCTTCCGAGGTAGTAGGTACATTCTTAATATTACTGTACGGTAGACGTTGCCAAAATCTGATCTATACCTTACAGACTGCACTACATACGTGTATTGCATACGTTTAAACTGCCGTTAGACTAGTAGTTGAAGAATGTAGTACACTACTGGCCATTAAAATTACTACACCAAGAAGAAATGCAGATGATAAGCGGGTCATCTATTGGTCGTGCGGTAGCGTTCTCGCTTCCCACGCCCGGGTTCCAGGGTTCGATTCCCGGCGGGTTCAGGGATTTTCTCTGCCTCGTGATGGCTGGGTGTTGTGTGATGTGCTTAGGTTAGTTAGGTTTAAGTAGTTCTAAGTTCTAGGGGACTGATGACCATCGATGTTAAGTCCCAAAGTGCTCAGAGCCGTTTGATAAGCGGGTATTCATTGGACAAATATATTATACTACAACTGACATGTGATTACATTTTCATGCAATTTGGGTGCATAGATCCTGAGAAATCAGTACCCAGAACAATTACCTCTGCCGGCGGGGGTGCCCAAGCGGTTAAAGGCGCTACAGTCCGGAACCGCGCGACCACTTTGATACGCCTGGGCATTGAGTCAAACAGACCTTGGATGGCGTGTATAGGTACAGCTGCCCAAGCAGCTTCAACACGATACCACAGTTCATCAAGAGTAGTGACTGTCGTATTGTGACGAGCCAGTTGCTCGACCACCATTGACCAGACGTTTTCAGTTGGTGAGAGATCTGGAGAATGTGCTGGCCAGGGCAGCAGTCAAACATTTTCTGTGTCAAGAAAGGACCGTATAGGATCTGCAAAATGCGGTCGTGCATTGTCCTGCAGAAATGTAGGGCTTCGCAGGGATCGAATGAAGGGTAGAGCCACGGGTCGTAACACAATTGAAAAGTAACGTCCACTGTGTCGTCAATGAGAACAAGAGGTGACCGAGACGTGTAACCAATGGCACCCCATACCATCACGTCGGGTGATACGCCAGTATTGCGATGAAGAATACACGCTTCCAGTGTGCGTTCACCTCGATGTCGCCAAACATGGATGGCGTCAACATGATGCTGTAAATAGAACATGGATTTATCCGCAAAAATGAAGTTTTGTCATTCGTGCACCCAGGTTCGTCGTTGAGTACACCATTTCAGGCGCTCCTGTCTGTGATGCAGCGTCAAGGGTAACCGCAGCCATTGTCTCCGAGTTGATAGTTCATGCTGTTTCAAACGTCGTCGAAATGTTCGTGCAGATGGTTGTTGTCTTGCAAACGTCCCCATCTGTTGACTCAGGGATCGAGACGTGGCTGCACGATTCGTTACAGCCATGCGGATAAGATGCCTGTCATTTCGATTGCTAGTGATACGAGGCCGTTGGGATCCAGCACGGCGTTCCGTATTACCCTCCTGAACCCACCGATTCTATATTCTGCTTACAGCCATAGGATCTCGACCAACGCGAGCAGCAATGTCGCGATACCAGAAACCACAATCGCGATAGGCTATAATCTGACCTTTATCAAAGTCGGAAACGTTATGGTGCGCATTTCTCCTCCTTACACGAGGCAAGACAACAACGTTTCACCAGGCAACGCCGGTCAACTGTTGTTTGTGTATGAGAAATCGGTTGGAAACTTTTTACTTTAGCAGTGCAGTAATTTTGTTTATTATTTACTTTTTTTCAACTTGTATTTTTGCAAAACAGAATCTACTCTTTAAACAATGGAAAATCCAGGATGTAATATGTCAATATTACGAAAATATTATGAAAACTCATAACATTGTCAAAATCTGTTCTTTTGCAGTGCCACTAGGTTGTCAACTGGCAAGTCAGTTAAACTTGGCATTACCTGTAAAATTTTGCCAGCCATAGTTGATCCTGGCAGACAGCAAAATAATCTGGGATTTATGTTTTTACAGTGCAGATGTTGTAGTTAAGTCTGAACCAAGTTCACATTTCATGCTAACCTAAGATCAGCTGCTTTATACAGTGTGCTTCAAAAAGAATACATACATTTAGAACACATATTTTTATAGAACTTTAAGATTTAGCACTATGAAACTTGGGACACATATTTATGAATCTTTCAACCTCAGGTTACAGATGTTCAGCATGTCCTCCACCAGCAACATGAACAAGATTATATAGATGCTCAAATTCCTCCAATAATAAGGTAAGCAAGTCCATCATCATTAATGTTATGGCAGCAAGGACCTCATTCTTCAACTCTTCTAGATTCTGAGGTAGTGTTGATGCATAAACTTTGTCCTCAAGAAGTCAAGGGTGTCAAGTCCAGTAACCGTGGAGGCCATCTGAGAAGTGCTAAGTTGCCGGCTATGTGATGACCAACGCCATAGCTCAGTTGAGTTCCATTCAGTTATTCACGCACTCGGCATCTCCAGTGAGGGGGTGCCCTGTCTTGTAGAAAAATGAAGTTAGCCTTGTTTAGCCTCGAAAACAACCAGTTTAGTAACATAGCAAGGTACCGCTGATAGTTAGCCATGTTTCCATCAGATAATAATTGGCGATAAATAGAGAGTGGGATATAGCACGAAACACATTGACTTTAGGTGATTTTGGACATGTTCAGTGTGTGTATGTGGGTTCTGTAGGGGAAAATACGAACATTGTTTGTTACTGTCCCAGTAAAGTGGAAAGTTGTTTCATTTCTGAGCATGATGTGTTATGTAAAGGTGTTATCATTGACAGTATGTGGTGTATTTCTTTTATAAAAAAGATATTTATATTTTGATCAAATTATTATTCTCTTGTGAAGATTCAGGAAGCCGTTGTGAGTTTTGACCACTTCTTGGTGGGAAGAGCAAAGACTTTTCAAAAACCTTAAGTACTGTAAGTGATAGATAATATCCGGGCGGGGACTACTCAAGAGCATGTCGTTATCAAAAGAAAGAAAACTGGCGTTCTACGAATCGGAGCGTGGAATGTCAGATCCCTTAATCGGGCAGGTAGGTTAGAAAATTTAAAAAGGGAAATGGATAAGTTAAAGTTAGATATAGTGGGAATTAGCGAAGTTCGGTGGCAGGAGGAACAAGACTTTTGGTCAGGTGACTACAGGGTTATAAACACAAAATCAAATAGGGGTAATGCAGGAGTAGGTTTAATAATTAACAGGAAAATAGGAGTGCGGGTAAGCTACTACAAACAGCATAGTGAACGCATTATTGTGGTCAAGATAGATACGAATCCCACACCTACTACAGTAGTACAAGTTTATATGCCAACTAGCTCTGCAGATGACGAAGAAATTGAAGAAATGTATGATCAAATAAAAGAAATTATTCAGATAGTGAAGAGTGGTGTAAATTTAATAGTCATGGGTGACTGGAATTCGGTAGTATGAAAAGGGAGAGAAGGAAACGTAGTAGGTGAATATGGACTGGGGCAAAGAAATGAAAGAGGAAGCCACCTGGTAGAATTTTGCACAGAGCACAACTTAATCATAGCTAACACTTGGTTCAAGAATCATAAAAGAAGGCTGTATACATGGAAGAAGCCTGGAGATACTGACAGGTTTCAGATAGATTATATAATGGTAAGACAGAGATTTAGGAACCAGGTTTTAAATTGTAAGACATTTCCAGGGGCAAATGTGGATTCTGACCACGATCTATTGGTTATGACCTGTAGATTAAAACTAAAGAAACTGCAAAAAGGTGGGAATTTAAGGAGATGGGACCTGGATAAACTAAAAGAACCAGAGGTTGTACAGAGTTTCAGGGAGACCATAAGGGAGCAATTGACAGGAATGGGGGAAAGAAATACGGTGGAAGAAGAATGGGTAGCTTTGAGGGATGAAGTAGTGAAAGCAGCAGAGGATCAAGTACGTAAAAAGACGAGGGCTATTAGAAATCCTTGGGTAACAGAAGAAATATTGAATTTAATTGATGAAAGGAGAAAATATAAAAATGCAGTAAATGAAGCAGGCAAAAAGGAATACAGACGTCTCAAAAATGAGATCGACAGGAAGTCCAAAATGGCTAAGCAGGTATGACTAGAGGACAAATGTAAGGATGTAGAGGCTTATCTCACTAGGGGTAAGATAGATACTGCCTACGGGGATATGAGAACCACTTGTATGAACATAAAGAGCTCAGATGGAAACCCAGTTCTAAGCAAAGAAGGGAAAGCAGAAAGATGGAAGGAATATATAGAGGGTCTATCCAACGGCGATGTACTTGAAGACAATATTATGGAAATGGAAGAGGATGTAGATGAAGATGAAATGGGAGATACGATACTGCGTGAAGAGTTTGACAGAGCACTGAAAGACCTGAGTCGAAACAAGGCCCCCGGAGTAGACAACATTCCATTGGAACTACTGACGGCCTTGGGAGAGCCACTCCTGACAATACTCTACCATCTGGTGAACAAGATGTATGAGACAGGCGAAATACCCTCAGACTTCAAGAAGAATATAATAATTCCAATCCCAAAGAAAGCAGGTGTTGACAGATGTGAAAATTACCGAACTATAAATTTAATAAGTCACAGCTGCAAAATACTAAAGCGAATTCCTTACAGACGAATGGAAAAACTAGTAGAAGCCGACCTCGGAGAAGATCAGTTTGGATTCCGTAGAAATGTTGGAAAACGTGAGGCAATACTGTCCCTACGACGTACCTTAGAAGCTAGAACAAGGAAGGGCAAACCTACGTTTCTGGCATTTGTGGACTTGGAGAAAGCTTTTGACAATGTTGGCTGGAATGCTCTCTTTCAAATTCTGAAGGTGGCAGGGGTGAAATACAGGGTGCGATGGGCTATTTACGGTTTGTACAGAAACCATATGGCAGTTATTAGAGTCGAGGGACATGAAAGGGAGGCAGTGGTAGGGGAAGGGAGTGAGACAGGGTTCTAGTCTCTCCCCGATGTTATTCAATCTGTATTTTCAGCAAGCAGTGAAGGAAACAAAATAAAAATTCGGAGTATGTATTAAAATCCATGGAGAAGAAATAAAAATGTTGAGGTTCGCCGATGACATCGTAATTCTGTCAGAGACAGCAATGGACTTGGAAGAGCAGTTGAACGGAATGGATAGTGTCTTGAAAGGAGGATATAAGATGAACATCAACAAAATCAAAACGAGGATATTGGAATGTAGTCTAATTAAGTCGGGTGATGCTGAGGGAATTAGATTAGGAAATGAGACACTTTAAGTAGTAAAGGAGCTTTGTTATTTGGGGAGCAAAATAACTGATGATGGTGGAAGTAGAGAGGATATAAAATGTAGACTGGCAATGGCAAGGAAAGCGTTTCTGAAGAAGAGAAGTATGTTAACATCGAGTATAGATTTAAGTGTCAGGAAGTCATTTCTGAAAGTATTTGTATGGAGTGTAGCCATGTATGGAAATGAAACACGGACGAAGAATAGTTTAGACAAGAAGAGAATAGAAGCTTTGGGAAATGTGCTTCAGCAGAATGCTGAAGATTTGATGGATAGATCACATAACTAATGAGGAAGTATTGAATAGGATTGGGGAGAAGAGAAGTTTTTTGGCAAAACTTGACCAGAAGAAGGGATCGGTTGGTAGGACATGGTCTGAGGCATCAAGGGATCACCAATTTAGTATTGGAGGGCAGCGTGGAGGGTAAAAATCGTAGAGGGAGACCAAGAGATGACTACACTAAGCAGATTCAGAAGGATGTAGGTTGCAGTAGGTATTGGGAGATGAAGAAGCTTGCACAAGATCGAGTAGCATGGAGAGCTGCATCAAACCAGTCTCAGGACTGAAAACCACAACTACAACAACACTTTATATTTCACCTGAAATCGTTAGCAGAAGGCGTAGCGTTCTCAAGAACGCTACGAACAGGGTTCGCATTGCCACTTAATTTATTTGTGTCGTGATCAATATCGATTACCACCGGATGTGAGACATTACAACTACGAACAGAAAAACCTAAGGGACCAGACAGACCTGTAAATTTTCTTTGCTATACTACACCACACATTAAAAGAAACTGGATTTAAATCACAAACAAGGTAAAGAGCAATGCGCCTTCTGCCATATCTACGACGTTTGCCGACATGCAGTCGGTCCCTGGTAGCTGTATGAAAACTATAAAAACACCGTTATTTCTGTGGCTATTAATTTGAGATGGATAGCATAAAATACTTTAAGTAATAACCAGGCACTACAGCATTTTAGAGCACAATAACCAGTTTAATTACCTTAGTCAGTATTGCTAACAATAGGCTCCGTACATTTCAATCTTATATCTTGCTGGCTGTTACTTTCAATAAAGTCCTTTAACATTTTCGACATTTCATCTTAGCTGCACACATCAATTCTTACATGTTGTTGTTGTGGTCCTCAGTCTTGAGACTGGTTTGATGCAGCTCTCCATGCTACTCTATCCTGGGCAAGCTTCTTCATCTCCCAGTACTTACTGGAACCTACATCCTTCTGAATCCGCTTAGTGTATTCACCTCTTGGTCTCCCTCCACGCTGCCCTCCAATGTTGAATTTGTGATCATTTTATGCCTCAGAACATGTCCTACCAACTGGTCCCTTTTTCTTCTCAAGTTGTGCCACAGACTCCTCTTCTCCCCAATTCTATTCAATACCTCCTCATTTTTATGTGATCTGCCCATCTAATCTTCAGCATTCTTCTGTAGCACCACATTTCAAAAGCTTCTATTCTCTTCTTGTCCAAACTATTTATCGTCCATGTTTCACTTCCATACATGGCTACACTCCACACAAATACTTTCAGAAACGATTTCCTGACACTTAAAACTATACTCGATGTTAACAAATTTCTCTTCTTCAGAAACGCTTTCCTTGCCATTGCCAGTCTACGTTTTATACCCTATCTACTTCGACCATCATCAGTTATTTTGCTCCCCAAATAGCAAAACTCATTTATTACTTTAAGTGTCTCACTTCCTAATCTAATTCCCTCAGCATCACACTACTTAATTTGACTACATTCCATTATCCTCGGTTTGCTTTTGTTGATGTTCATCTTATATCCTCCTTTCAAGACACTGTTCATTCCGTTCAGCTGCTATTCCACGTCCTTTGCTGCCACTGACAGAATTACAACGTCGTCAGCGAACCTCAAAGTTTTTATTTCTTCTTCGTGGATTTTAATACCTACTCCGAATTTTTCTTTTGTTTCCTTTACTGCTTGCTCAATATACAGATTGAATAAAATAGGGGAGAGGCTACAACCCTGCCTCACTCCCTTCCCAACCACTGCCTCCCTTTCATGTACCTCGACTCTAATAAGTGCCATCTGGTTTCTGTACAAACCGTAAATAGCCCATCGTTCCCTGTATTTCACCCCTGCCACCTTCAGAATTTGAAAGACAGTATTCCAGTCAACACTGTCAAAAGCTTTCTCTAAGTCTACAAATTCTAGGAACGTAGGTTTGCCTTTCCTTAATCTTTCTTCTAAGATAAGTTGTAGGGTCAAATGGTTCAAATGGCTCTGAGCACTATGCGACTTAACATCTGTGGTCATCAGTCGCCTAGAAGTTAGAACTAATTAAACCTAACTAACCTAAGGACATCACACACATCCATGCCCGAGGCAGGATTCGAACCTGCGACCGTAGCAGTCGCACGGTTCCGAACTGCGCGCCTAGAACCGCGAGACCACCGCGGCCGGCTTGTAGGGTCAGTATTGCCTCACGTGGTCCATCATTTCTACGGAACCCAAACTGATCTTCCCCGAGGTCGGCTTCTACGTTTTTCCATTCGTCTGTAAAGAATTCGCGTTAGTATTTTACAGCTGTGACTTATTAAACTGATAGTTCGGTAATTTTTACATCTGTCAACACCTGCTTTCTTTTGGTCTGGAATTATTATATTCTTCTTGATGTTGAGGCTATTTCGCCTATCTCACGCTCACCAGATGGTAGAGTTTTGTCAGGACTGGCTCTCCCAAGGCCGTGAGTAGTTTTAATGGAATGTTGTCTACTCTCGGGGCCTTGTTTCTTTCAGTGCTCTGTCATACTCTTACATAGCACTGCACAATAGTTATATTTTATAAGTAATTAGTGATTGCGGACCACGCCATATACGCGTCCGCCGTCTTTAAATATATCACGACTGTGGTAACAGAAGAGGATTACAATTCTTCAGCTCTCAAAAAAATAAGAAACACTAAATATCTCTATCGAAACAATTTATGAACAGTCCGTATTCTGCGCCATGGCGCGTAAGGTATTCTTTGAAATATTAGGTGGTCACTGCTCAGCGATGATGTAAAAAATGTTTACACAAATTGTATGGCTTTTAAGAGCCTGCATGGTTAGATTATCGAATGTAAGTTTATTTAAGCTAACGAAACAGATACTAATATTACACTGCCTCCCATGAGGAGGGGCGGAATACCGGATGGTATTACTTCTGTCCTCATGTCACTCGTAATATTAGTGGATTTTAATACTTGTCTATTGCTGAAATTGAGTAGTCATATTGTACTACACACTTGACGTTACATAAACATACCATACTAGAGAAAACATTCATTGTTAAGATCATTAACAAAAATTGTCTTTGTGCAGTTCATCTGCATCTGTGTTTTGGTCACAGGGATTCTTAACGTCTACAACAACATGGAAAGTATTACTATTCACAATAAAGAGCTATATACATGAAGTGGAGATGACAGGCATTGTCGCAAAGAAAAAAATACATACACGTAGAAGACCCTACATAAGTCTAAAATGCTTACAAACTATGAAATTGACATGACCTTTTCATTATTCTTTCACACGGTTTCCAAATTTTCAATGTCTCTACAAGCTCGATAGGTTCCTGTTTATTTCATGGTAATACTCTTTCTTATTTTACACACATTGCACATTGGTTCGTGGATCACACTTTGCAGTCGAATTGTTTGTCAAGAGTCGCTCACGATGGGAGTCCCTTTTCTACCTCTTCACTGAATGGAATTTGCCATTCTCCGTCAACTCATGGAATATGGAACATAAATACAGAATACTCTGCATTAGTATTACTTAAAATTATCGCTTTAATTACAATGGCTTCAGGACTGGTAAGGATCATTTCTTTCTTTCTTTCATTTCGGACTGATTTCTGCTCTTGTTTATGACAGCGGTTAATGCAAATATCAACTTCGTTCTGACCGTGGCCGGAATTTATTCTAGTCGTGACCATTTTATTCTTTGCTTAAAACAAATCGTTCTATTTCAGTCTCTAAAGTATGATGTTTTCTATGCATATAGAACAATGTCCTTCAAAGTAGTAAGAATTCTCAATTATTGCCGGAGCGAGCCACGCGGACCCGGCCATTTAAGTTTGGGGGGGAGGGGGGGGGGTTGTTTGGGAGAAGAGACCAGACAGCGAGGTCATCGGTCTCATCGGATTAGGGAAGGACGTCGGCCGTGCCGTTTCAAAGGAACCGTCCCGGTATTTGCCTGGAGTGATTTAGGGAAATCACGGAAAACCTAAATCAGGATGGCCGGACGCGGGATTGAACCGTCGTCCACCCGAATGCGAGTCAAGTGCCTAACCACTGCGCCACCTCGCCCGGTGTCCATTAAAGTTTCAAATATCCATTATTTCGTCAAACGCCGCTGCGCGGCAATGTTGACAGACCAACACCGGCCAGTATCGCGCGCGCGATCTTATATTGGGGTGTGTGTTGTGTTGTCCGCCGATAACGTGCTGCGTTTAAAGCACTTTGTTTGAGGATTGCTGCTGTTGCTTCACCGATGATGCCTGCATGAAGTCATCTCGTAGTACCACTCGTCAACTGTCCGTAGTGGACTCACAGGTAAGTGAAAAGAAGTTATTTTGCTGGCTTGCGAGGCCTGCATTGCGAACGATACTTATTCACTGACCGTTACACACGTTAAAAATAAAACTAATACACACAATACGCGGTTTAAAGAGTCGTGACGCAGACTCGCTTTTCGATGCACAAATTCTTCACTTTCACTTTGATAGGCGTTCGTGAACTAAACGTCGTCCTTCATCTCACTTTTTCTTTGCAAAAATAACACTTTCACAGAAGGACAACAAGATACCTTGACTAATAATATTTACGTACTTTGCTTATGTATACATAAATATTCTAAATCTAATGGACACGTCCGGTAGAGAACTGCTGTCGATTATTTACTTTATGGCTCTCTCTTGCTTAGCAGTTAAAATTTACGTCTTCTCCTCTTATAAACTCAGCTACCAGTTTCATTTATTCTTTACCGTCAAATTCTTATCACATTTTTTAATTGTCCCAAAGACAAACGAGCCGGCCGGAGTGGCCTTGAGGTTCTAGGCGCTACAGTCTGGAACCGAGCGACCGCTATTAGTATTGTGCAGTGCTATGTAAGAATTTGTGTGTGCAGCTAAGATGAAACGTCGAAAATGTTAAAGTACTTTATTTAAAGAAACAGCCAGCTAGGTATAAAACTGAAATGTACGGAGCCTATTGTTAGCAATACTGGCTAAGGTAATTAAACTGGTTATTGTGCTATCAAATGTTGTAGTGCCTACTTATTACTTAAAGTATTTTTATGCTATCCATCTCCTATTAATAGCAACAGAAATAATGGTGTTTTTATAGTTTTCATACAGCTACCAGGGACCGACTGCATATCGGCAAACGTCGTAGTTAAGGCAGAAGGTGCATTGCTATTTACCTTGTTTGTGATTTAAATCTTGTTTCTTTTAATGTTTCTAGGCAAGTGATGACCTCAGAAGTTAAGTCGCATAGTGCTCAGAGCCATTTGAACCAACCAAAGACAAACTAATTGACTTCTTCTTTGAGAACAGGCCTCTTTTTATTACTCTTTTCATTTATGTGTCCATTAACTTAAGTTTACTGAGTTATTTAAATTGCGGGCAGCCTCCAGACAGAGAGACTGCCTCCTTTTCCATGGGGAATACTATTCGCTTAAAAATATATGGGCGATGACTAACTAATCGCACGTTACAAAGACAACAAACTCATTTGCATGTCAAACAAGTGGCTTGACTCTAATTGGCTTCAATAGGCAAAATTTAACTAATTTCGCGAACCTACACGCTTTTCATGTGAGTTGCTTCGCTCAGACAGTACAAGTAAATCTTTACGAGCTGATCCTTGGAATAGGATGTTTGAAAGATTATCGGGGGTCGGTATCTTTTATAAGATTTTATAAAGGAACACAAAAAACTAGCATTTAAATAATTTGGACATTACGAAAATTATCATACTAAACAACAAACGTTTAAATGCGAGCGCTTATGCTGCTGCAATTGCTTTTTGCGTGTCATTCACTTAGCAAATATAATTGATTCATTTACATGCCTCTATGCGTGTGCTTGTTTGACCAATTATTTACTTGGTTACTTGACTCTGTAGCCTTCTACAAAAGCTGTCATCCATTTTTTTTTTTGTTATTTTCTAAGTATAATATTTCCATGGAACTTATAATATAGCTTTCTCTCTACCCCTTCTTTTACTTGCTAGACCTTCGAATTTGCGTCAGCTTAACTTATCTGCCATAGACTTTAAAACTCTAATGAAGTTTTCCACATACACTACTTCTTCTAAGCATCAGATCTTACACATGTTCTTCAGTATATTATAATGTACTCCTTTTTTTAGGTAATGTGTCGCTCTCATTACGATATCCTCTGTTATTCTTTGATTCTAGTCACTAAACGTTATTACCCTTTACTTTACACAAGACTACAACTTGTCCTCCGAGAGACTTTAGTTTCTAAAAAAAAAAAAAAAAAAAAAAATCTGAGAGAAGGGCACTGATCACTCCTTCCTCTTTGATTTATACGTCTCGGGAACTGATTACTACACGAGCATCGTATACTTATATACTAACTTAAAACTAGTACTAAGTTCTCTTTGATATTTTCCTTTCCCTGTATTCAATTAACAGCTCGGTACAAACTTCCCTCATTTAGTCAGCACTGTATGATGACCTCCAGACGTATTAACTGCTGGCTTGTCATTTTTCTTGAGTTATCATTCGACGTCGACGACTTATCTTGTTGCCCTGATGATGCTTTGTAATTGCCTCGTACTATTAACGCTTGTAAATTTCTTGTGTAACCATTGTGGAATTTTCTTAAGTCACTATGTTGGATCAGACCTTTAATCCTTCCAATCACGGGGTCGGCTGGCAAGTAACTTCTGTGTGCGGCTTCCTGACAATAACATATGGGCCTTCATAAACGCAGTGCCACTTCGATTTTTCTGTCGTAGCTTCGATGGTTTAAAATGAGTCCTTAGTAAGATTCTCTCACCTTCTCTGTATTCAATAACCTTATTTACCTGTTTGTCAAATGCTCTCTTACGGAGGTTTGCATACGTTGTCAGTGAAATCAACGCCTGCCTGATTTTGGTGTCAGCTTCTTGTGGAGGCTAAAAAAATGCTGTTTCTAGTTTTCCTGATTGTGGTGGTACTCCCTATCGGATATCGCCCTTAACGTCTCCTCCGTTTCGCGTTGGTGTTGTGATTGTGGCACGAAGGGTGGTGTCCCGTGTACGATCCACTTTGTGCATAAAAGATATGTGTAGTCCTTTGCCGTTTCGGCTTCGGATTTCCTGCATAATCATTTGAGTGACCGGAAAAATTTATATTTGTCAAGAGGTCGGAATGTATTCTGGGCCATGTAGTGTATTTTGTTGTCATTATTAGCAAAATGTTGTTGTCCTCCACTCGTCCCATGCCATTAATGTGATTTCCCCTCACGCATCCTGTTGAAGGCTGGTCTGCTCTGATAATTTCCTTGCTGTAGTGGTTTGCTTCCGAACTGATTTTGTGGATAATTGTGTGTTGAGTTTCCCTACTGTGCCCGTTGCGTACTATCCATTGGATTGCAAGGTTGTTTATGATTATTTTTCGGTCGAAACTGTCCAATTCCCTACGACACCTGTTGATTTTTGTAGCCGCCGGACGGTTGGTTGTAAGCGTCTTCCCTCACTGCCTTTGTTGACCGCGTAACCTCCACTGTTTCGCCCGCTCAGTTCATTCGGAGCGCTACCAACATTTGCTACCGCGTATTCGCGAATCAAATCCAATGAGTCCTATATGGAAAGAAATGCTTCGGTATCGTCCTCGGAAACATTAACTAATTTCTCCCTTATAGAGAAGGGCAATCATGATCGCGTCTTTATTTGTAATTGGCGAGTCCCAGAATTTAATTTTTGCTAAATATTTTTCGAAATATCTTCTGAGACTGCCGTCTTTCGAATTTAACATTTCGGCATGGAACACTTCTTTTCTTAAGCGCTGCTGAACACCACCACTCCAAAATTTGTTCAGAAACATCCGCTCGAATTCATTATAGGCCCTGCACTTGTCTGTCATTTCTATTCCCCAAGAAGTTTCGCAAAATACGATCGGGTGTATGTCACGTTTTTGCGGGTGAAAGGTTGGAAATGTTTTCTGTTTCAATACACTTTCTTCCTGCATTTGGGTTATGAGTGTTGGTGGGCTGTTCAATTCAGTGTGGTTATGCGCTGTGTCTGTCGGACTGTGGTATGACGTGTGATCATGAGAGCTGTAATGAATTTGTCTACTGTCATTTCAGTATGAGGAGTGATTCCATTCGCTACCCATCGGATGTGAGGGACTTTCCACTTTGTTCTTTAGTGTCTGCACCTCTTCAATGAACTGCTGCTTTGATTGAGGAAGGTCTTGTGCCAAAGTTCGCCTTATCTGTCCTAGCTCAGATAACACGGTGTCTCCGGATTTTCCTGGTTCCGCCGAAAAAGATCATAAGTAACTGTCCTTACTACTTCCTTCAGTTCTCTCTTTACCTTTATTTCTATCAGATGGTCTTTGGTTTTTATTCACTCTGTGTAGTGGTTGGATAACGCTTCGCCGTGAGCCTTTGGCTCAAATGGCTCTGAGCACTATGGGGCTTATCATCTATGGTCATCAGTTCCCTAGAACTTAGAACTACTTAAACCTAACTAACCTAAGGACATCACACAACACCCACTCATCACGAGGCAGAGAAACGTGAGCCTTTACGGTAATTTTTACTTGCTCCTGTATGTCAAACGATTCTACTTGTTTCATCAAATTATCTATCTCCTTTCCCATATTAGTGACAACCAGTTTCACGGTGCTGACCTCCTTTGACATGGTATCACAATTACCCCTTAAATGCTTCGTTATGGTATGCTTCTACCGTGGCATTAATTTCACCCTTGGCAGCTCCTAGTGCTGCATCAAATTTACTAGTTACTTGCTTGATCTCAGCCTCAACCTGTTTACGGATCTCAGTTTTTACTGCTTCGATTTGCCCACTTATTTCCGACTTGACCTCGCCCAATTGGGTATTCAGAACATTTTTCAAGATGGTAGTTATTTCAGTTTTTAGCACTTCGAATTTTTCATTTAAATCGGTAAAAGCTCGCATTAGTTCTTTTTTGTTTTCCTCCTCTCGTTCAGCTCTCTCTCTTGCTTTTCGTTCCTTTTCCCTATCATTATTTTCCATCCAATTTTGATTTGAAGGAGCATTGCTTTCGTATCTACATTTGGGTTGCTACCTGCGGGAATCGTTCGAATTGTTTGGTCTATGTCAGTCATATCATATATCCACTCGCATGCTAATTGCACGTGAGCGCAACGAATATTGAGTGCTGTTCATATCGTCACTGTCACCTGCTGTTGGGATTAATTTCTGTTTACCATCCGCCATCTCGCGGTGTCTGTCGACAGGATTACGCCAGCTACACGTGGTCTGCTATGCGGTTCGTGACGTGAGGTCACGTGCTGTCCGCCAAGTATGGGAGTTGCACTCGCCTAACAAATGACTGTGAACTGAACATAGACTTACTAAATAAAGCGGAGAAGACAAGATGGAAGACGGGCACACTGAACGACTTTTCACTCAAGGGAAGACTTGAACCAAGGACCTCCACAGCTGCTCATGCTAACCACAGGACCATGGCACTCCTGAGCTCACACTCTCCTTAATGTTGCCTGTCTTGTGCATGGACTACTCAGTTTGTATATTTTGCTTATTTTTTTCATAGTTCCACACAACTTCTTCCTGTTTTCTCGATTGATCTGTGTTCAGTTTCTCAAGCGGAGAAGACAAGATGGAAGACGGGCACACTGAACGACTGATTTAGCACACAGCGCTAGCATTTTACATTTAACACGACACTAAAACCAGGACTCAACGAATGGATCTGGACACTACGTTGCAAATCCTACTAGATTTTGACTTTAAAAAAATTTTAAGCAGATTTTTTTTAAAATGTGCAGATAGAAATAAAAGGAAGAATGACAATGTAGCTAGAAAGACAACTGCACTACTGAAGTGTCACAACTGCATATGAAATTTTTTCGTAACTTACGTTTGATGTCTTGAAAATCGGCAAATGGATATAAAATTTCTCCGTTTTCCGCCTTCGGCTCGTCTTTCCTCTTTGAAATTTTCGTCCACAATTTTTTAAGCGCGTAGCGTGCACATGAAAAATAAATGTATTATTAGATACTGGTACATCTATATTATATATATTTTTTAAAAAAACAAGATATTTATATTTTGATCAAATTATTATTCTCTTGTGAAGATTCAGAAATCTGTTGTGAGTTTTGCACCACTTCTTGGCGGGAAGAGCAAAGTCTTTTCAAAAAACTTAAGTACCGGTACTGTAAGTGATTAGTTTATATTTCACCTGAAATCGTTTGCAGAAGGCGCAGCGTTCTCGAGATTAAGAACACAGTTCTTATTGCCACTTAATTTATTTGTGTCGTGATCATGTTCGATCATGAGACATAACAACTACGAACAGAGAAACCTAAGGGAACAGACAGAGCTGGAAATTTTCTTTGCTATACTACACCACACATTAAAAGAAATTGGATTTAAATCACAAACAAGGTAAATGAACCTTGTTCACGGTGTGGGTTCCTGTAGTCATGTCCTAGTTCATGAACCACGGGCAACGTATGAGTGGCCAAGTAATTGGTCCGACAGTCGGGATACCAGTTACTTTGGAATAAGGCTGGGCATCTCGGACATATTCTTGAGTTGTGGTCACCTTTGTGCTCATACGGCAAAGACTACCAAATCCATCGGTTAGTCCCTCAACCATTATGGGTAAAACTCAATGGGACTCGGGGCAAGTAAGGCTAGCAACCTGCTTCCCTGGTACTTTAAATATGATGCTGGCAACAATCAGAGCAAAATGCCTCGGACCTTTGGAGGTGACAGAGTCCCACCTATAACTGACAAACCAGGGACTCCTAAGATACGACTCGGCAAACAAATGGTAATGAGATGGGGAGCTATTAATGTCAATGGGGGCTACTCTGGGAAGAAGGTAGAGCTGGCAGAGGCTGCAAGTAAGATGGAGCTGGATGTTTTAGCTGTTAGTGACATTCGGGTAAGGGGTGAGAAAGAAGAGGAAGTGGGAGAATACAAGGTCCACCTGTCAGGAGTCAAAGCAGGAATAGCAATATGGGGTGTAGGGCTTTACATCAGGAGAGAAATGGAACCCAGCGTAGTTGCAGTAAGGTATGTAAACGAACGACTGATGTGGATAGATTTGACAGTGTCTAGCAAAAAAATTAGGATTGTGTCAGTATATTCGCATTGTGAAGGGACAGATCAAGATAAGATGGATGGTTTTTATAAAACACTCAGTGATGTAGTTGTTAGAGTAAAGGACAAGGACAGTGTTCTGGTCATGGGTGATTTTAATGCCAGGATTGGAAATCGAACAGAAGGGTATGAAAAGGTTATGGGTAAATTTGGAGAGGATATGGAGGCCAACAGGAATGGGAAACAACTCCTGGATTTCTGTGCCAGTATGGGCTTAGTAATCACAAACTCCTTTTATAAACATAAGAACATTCACCGGTATATTTGGGAAGGCAGGGGAACCAGATCTGTCATTGACTATGTAATAACAGATTAGGAATTCAGGAAGGCTGTGAGGGACACACGTGTATTCAGGGGATTCTTTGATGACACTGATCATTATTTAATCTGCAGCGAAATTGGTATTGTGAGCCGAAAGTGCAGGACGTCAGGTCCATAAGTAGGAGGATAAGAGTGGAGAAACTTCAGGATCAGGAAAACAGGCACAAGTACATAACAATGATCTCAGAAAGGTACCAGTTAGTTGAATGTAGTCAGCTACAGTCATTGGAAAAGGAATGGACAAGGTACAGGGACACAGTACTAGAAGTGGCTAAAGAATGTCTTGGAACAGTAGTGTGTAAAGGTAGGATGAAGCAAACAGCTTGATGGAATGACACAGTCAAGGCAGCCTGTAAAAGGAAGAAGAAGGTGTATCAAAAATGGCTACATACTAGAACTCAGGTAGACAGAGAAAGTTATGTTGAAGAAAGAAACAAAGCCAAACAGATAATTGCAGCATCCAAGAAGAAATCTTGGGAAGACTTTGGAAACGGTTTGGAGACTTTGGGTCGAGCTGCTGGAAAACCATTCTGGAGTGTAACTAGCAGTCTTCGAAAGGGAGGTAAGAAGGAAATGACAAGTATTTTGGACAGGTCAGGAAAACTGCTTGTGAATCCTGTAGATTCCTTGGGCAGATGGAGGGAATATTTTGAAGAGTTGCTCAATGTAGGTGAAAATACGATCAGTAATGTTTCAGATTTTGATGTACAATGGGATAGGAATGAGGATGGAAATAGGATCACATTTGAGGAAGTGTTGAAAATGGTCAATAGATTGCAGTGCAATAAAGCAGCTGGGGTGAATGAAATTAAGTCGGAACTCATCAAATACAGTCGAATGTCGGGTCTTAAATGGCTACACAGGATAACTGAAATGGCCTGGGTGTCGGGACAGGTTCCATCAGACTGGACAAAAGCAGTAATCACACCAATCTTTAAACATGGAAACAGAAAAGATTGTAACAACTACAGAGGTATCTCTTTAATCAGCGCTGTGGGTAAAATCTTCTCAGGTATTGTTGAAAGGAAAGTGCGAGTATTAGTTGAGGACCAATTGGATGAAAATCAGTTTGGGTTTAGGCCTCTTAGAGATTGTCAGGACCAGATCTTTAGCTTACGGCAAATAATGGAGAAGTGTTATGAGTGGAACAGGGAATTGTATCTATGCTTTATAAATCTAGAAAAGGCATATGACCGGGTTCCTAGGAGGAAGTTATTGTCTGTTCTACGAGATTATGGAATAAGAGGCAAACTTTTGCAAGCAATTAAAGATCTTTACATGGATAGTCAGGCAGCAGTTAGAGTTGACGGTAAATTGAGTTCATGGTTCAGAGTAGTTTCAGGGGTAAGACAAGGCTGCAACCTGTCTCCACTTTGTTCATATTATTTATGGATCATATTTTGAAAACAATAGACTGGCTGGGTGAGATTAAGATATGTGGACACAAAATAAGCAGTCTTGCATATGCGGATGACTTAGTTGTGATGGCACATTCGATTGAAAGTTTACAGAGTAATATCTCAGAGCTAGATCAGAAATGTAAGGACTATGGTATGAAGATTAGCATTTCCAAAACGAAAGTAATGTCAGTGGGAAAGAGATATAAACGGATTGAGTGCCAAATAGGAGGAACAAAGTTAGGACAGGTGGACGGTTTCAAGTACTTAGGATACATATTCTCACAGGATGGCAACATAGTGAAAGAACTGGAAGCGAGGTGTAGCAAAGCTAATGCAGTGTGAGTGCTCAGCTACGAACTACCCTCTTCTGCAAGAAGGAAGTCAGTACCAAGACTACGTTATCTGTGCACTGTTCAATCTTTCGACCAACTTTGTTGTATGGGAGCGAAAGAGGCACCAATGTTAGTACGGAGTAGGGGATCATGGAGGAATCTTATAAAGGGGACTATGCTCCAAACTGAACGCTGAAAGGTATAATCAGTCTTAGATGATGATGATGATGACAAGGTAAATAGCAATGCACCTTCTGCCTTAACTACGACATTTGCCGACATGCAGTCGGTCCCTGGTAGCTGTATGAAAACCTCGTTATTTCTGTTGCTATTAATATGAAATGGATAGCATAGAAATACTTTAAGTAATAAGCAGACACTACAGCATTTGAGAACACAATAACCAGTTTAATTACCTTAGTCAGTATTGCTAACAATAGGCTCCGTACATTTCAATTTTATATCTTGCTGGCTGTTTCTTTGAATAAAGTCCTTTAACATTTTCGACATTTCATCTTAGCTGCGCACATCAATTCTTACATAGCACTGCACAATAGTAATATTTTATAACAAGTAATTAGTGATTGCGGACCACGCTATATACGCGTCCGCCGTCTTTAAAAATAATATCACGACTGTGGTAACAGAAGAGGATTACAGTTCTTCAGCTCTTTAAAAAAAAGTAAGAAACACAAAATATCTCTATCGGTTAGTATTCTGTGCCGTGGCGCGTAAGGTATTCTTTGAAATATCAGGTGGTCACTGCTCAGTGACGAACTAAGAAATTTCACACATATTTTATGGCTTTTATGAGCCTGCATGGTTAGATTATCGAAAGTAATTTTATTTAAGCTATCGAAACAGATACTAATATTAAAAGTAGCATACTGAAGCTTGTAAGAAAATACCCCATCTTTGCATTTGTCATCATGACCCACAGCCTGTAATAGCTGTACCTTGTATTATTTATGCAGACAGCTGTAACTCTCAAATTGCTTGTTAAGTTGATTCTGTAGGATTATTTTGGAAAGCAGTTTGAATTCATGTGACATTTTTATCAGAAATATGAGGGCAGCCAGGACTATTCCTCCATGTACACGTACTGCATCTACAAACTGTTGGTATCATCTGCAAATGTTCCATCCATTCATGGCATCAGTATGGTGCATCAGTCTGAAACATCTTTGTACAGTAAGCATGGAATTACACTTTGCAAACTTTACAACAAGAAGTGATTTCTACTGTGGATTACCAGTAGCCATTTTGTAACATGTTATGCTAACCAAGCAAACAGAAGAAAAGCAGCATCTAATCTAGACAATGTATTCGTTCCTCCGGTAATCATGCTGTGACACAGTGATCAATGGTTTCAGCAACATAACATTTGTAATATGTATATTCTTTTTGAAACACTTTGTACAATTGGCCCTTAGGCTCTCAACAGTTTTCACTACACACACACACACACACACACACACACACACACACACACACACACACACACTTGTAGATGCCTTTATGACCACAGCTAGCTACCATGTCGTTGTTACCTCTCCATGTCTTCCCTTTTGCCGGTCTGGAAAATAGTCAGCATCACCTCAAGATGAGAGATGTTGAACTCAGAAAAACAGTGAAACATTAGTATTATGCTCTAATGATCTTAGATGTTGGATTTTCATTTGAAAAGCATTGTCTCTTTTTGTTTTGTTAACCTCTACTCTGAATTCTCTTAGTTATCTTAAATTCTATGTTGCACATTGTTGAAATGTACTCTTTGACTGTCATTTTAAAGAAATGCATTTCAGTTATCACTTTAATCTCTTTGGGCAGATTATTGTACAATTTTAGTCCACGATAGACAGCACAGTTTTGGAATTGTTAGCCCCTCTCCTTTTCAGTAAATGTAAGTCTACACTGGCTCTTGAATCATGATTGCACGTAGAACTATTTGCGACATATTACTAATGTTTTTCCTGGTGTGCACAGAAGATGGGTAGATGAACTCACTTGGAAAGTTAAGGAAGACTGCTTTGTGGATATATCTTTACAATGAGTTTTACTACAAATTGGCTACCCAGATACGCAACATTCAGCTTAGCACAACATGCTCAATTTCAGTAGCTGGCTCATAGCCTGGACCACCTGGATCCTGCCGTCCACCACCTGCATTTCTGAACGGTGGATGTAGGGATTATCCTTGCAACACATCTTTTGCTCCTGTAACTTTCCTAGCCTCAATTTCTGTTAAGCCAGTGTCTCACATCCTGCACCCAACAATTTCCCCTTCCTCTGCCCTGTCATCCCTTTCCTATCTGTGACTCCACATCACCTTCATTGTGACTGCACCCCACCAGCTTGTTTCCCGTGCAACATGTGCCTAACCTGCACACCTACCTCCCCTCCCTCCCACAGTGCTCGCAGGCAGACCTGTTGCCTCCATCGGAGCTGCCAACTACCAATCCAAACTGCTCTTCCTGCCTCCCATTTCTCTCCCCCTCTATCCACACCACCCAACGGAATCCCCACCCCACCCTAGTCTGCCTGCTGAAATGCAATTCAGGCATTTTCTATTCAGTTAGCCTATTAGTGATTCTGCTGTTCAGTGAGTGGTCACCTTTACTCCTAAATGATTTATCATATTTATGTTTGATGTGGCAGTTTACACTCAAAGTAAAAATTCAATTAATTTGTTTTTATGTTCATTGTTAATTGATTACATACTGTGTAACTGTATACATCCTTCAGGATTTTATTTGCCTGCTCTACTAACGAGGGAAACTCCCCATCGCACCACCCTCAGACTTAGTTATAAGTTGACACAGTGGATAGGCCTTGAGAAACTGAACACAGATCAATCGAGAAAACAGGAAGAAGTTGTGTGGAACTATGAAAAAAATAAGCAAAATATACAAACTGAGTAGTCCATGCACAAGACAGGCAACATTAAGGAGAGTGTGAGCTCAGGAGTGTCATGGTCCCGTGGTTAGCATGAGCAGCTGTGGAGTGAGAGGTCTTTGGTTCAAGTCTTCCCTTGAGTGAAAAGTTTACTTTTTTAATTTTCGCAAAGTTATGATCTGACTGTTCGTTCATTGATGTCTCTGTTCACTCTAATAGGTTTAGTGTCTGCGTTTTGCGACCGCACAGCAAAACCATGCAGTTAGTAGATGAAAGGACGTGCCTCTCCAATGGGAACCGAAAACATTTGATCGCAAGGTCATAGGTCAACTGATTCCTCCACAGGAAAACACGTCTGATATATTCTATACGACACTGGTGATGGCATGTGCATGATATGTCAGGAATATGTGTGTTTCGATGTTTGTTTAGGTGTAGCGTCCCCATACTATGCAGTTATCTCACACCGGATGGACGGACAGACAGATAATAATTGTCTGAAAGTAGAAAATTAAACTTTTCACTCGAGGGAAGACTTGAACCAAGGACCTCTCATTCCACAGCTGCTCTTGCTAACCACAGGACCACGGCGCTCCTGAGCTCACACTCTCCTTAATGTTGCCTGTCTTGTGCATGGACTACTCAGTTTGTATATTTTGTTTATTTTTTTCATAGTTCCACACAACTACTTCCTGTTTTCTCGATTGTTCTGTGTTCAGTTTTTCAAGGCCTATTCACTGTGCCAACTTATAACTTAATCTGAGGGGGGGGGGGGGGGGGGGTGATGGGGAGGTTCCCTTGTAAGAATTCTCATATTTTATCAGTGACCATAATGTTGCTGGCATGAGCAAAAATAATTCTCCTCTGTGCTTTATATTATCTGGAAAGCTACATGACACATGAAAGAGTGGTGTATGATACTACAGTTAGTGACATCAGTGAGCTGGACAGCACATTCGTAGCACCTGTGTAGCTGTTTCACAGGATACATGCAGAATTGAACACTTCTGTGAGACAGCCATTGTACATCCAGTAATTTAGAAGCATGAAATTCAATAACAACATGTACACAGCCTGCATACGAGCATTTTGTATTTTTTGCTGTCAGGAATCACTCTCCCACTTTAGTTACAAATGTTTAGAAATATCAACACCATTTAGTTTCATGTAGTTCCTAAGAGTTTAAAAAATGTGAAGCTAAAAATTTCTAAAGTAATCCCAATGAAATAACCATTAGATTTTTTCTAGAAGTAATGAATATCTTTTTTCTACAGTTTGTTATTTAATATGCTTACTATCTACACATATGATCCATTCTCTATTCACCCACTTTCCCCACATCCTCCACCCAACAATTTCTCCTTCCTCTGTCATGCCATCCCTCCCAATCCATGTTAGCTTCTTTGTGCACTGCACCCCATTGCCTCTGGCATCCTTGCATCAAATTCCTAGCCAAGGCATCTTTCACCTCTCTCTCCTCCATTTCCAGCCAGAAAACCTACTACCTTACTCTGAACTGAAAGCTACCCACCCCAACCCCTCTTCCTGCCTCCCAGCACTCTCTCCCTCTAATCAACCCATCCAACACAACCCCCAACCTACTCTAGTTGACCTGCCACAAATGATTCATATCAAAAGGTAGCAAGTTTTCATCCTCTTTTGTGTGTGCTTGTGATTACTCAATGCTTGTGCTATTCCTAATTATTTAGATTTCATCAAAACTTCCCTACAATTTTTATATACCAATTTTTGGTCCTTCTTTTTCCTTCACATTCACCACAAAATCTGCTGTTAAATGTAGCACTTTTAGAGTACTTCCTTTTCTTGATACATATTGATGTTTCATCTGAAGGCCTTATAAGAACACTGAATTCTCTTTAAAGTACAGTCAGTAACATTTATCTTTAGTGCAATTGTCTGAATAAATCAGTTTATTTCTCTTCAAGAGACAGGTCAAGTACATGGATTGCTGTGAAGGTCAGAATGTAGCATATGCTCATGTTCCATGTACTTTTGTATTGGTTATATACTCATATGAACGTTTGTCACCTGTCATCTGTGGTGTCTGTCATTTGGAGACAAAAATTCCTTTATTGGAGCCCTTACACAGGTAATGATTTTATACATTATATGGTAGTTGTAGCAATGCAGTAACATTCTTATTTTTCATTCATTTATCCCTCCAGGGATCTTCTCATAATGAATATAGGGTTTGTCATCATAACTCTAACTCCGCCCGTACAGGCTATGAAGGCCCAACGGTACCAACCAGTCACTGTTTCATCCTCAGCCCACATGCATCGCTGTATGTCTATATATAGGGGTATGTGGTCAGCAGACCACTCTCCCGGTCATTTGTGAGTTTACAAGATTGGAACCGCTACTTCTCAATAAAGTAGTTCCTTTGTTGGTCTCACAAGAGCCAGGTACACCCTGCACTAGACAAATTGGGTAGTCACCCATCCAAATGTTAGCGCAGATCGACAGCACTTGACAGGAAATGGTGTTACCAGTGCCGCAAGACCGTTGGCTTGTCATCATAATACAATGAAAATAAATAGTTCAGCTACACATAAAATACGTAAGTTTATAAGGATAGGACAGAACTCAGGCATGGCCTTGCTGAAGAAACCATCCCAATGTTTGCCTGAAGTGATTTAGGTAAGCCATGCAAAATCTAAATTAGGAGGACTGAACTGATCAAACTCCATCTACCAATATGAAGTCAGTGTCTTAATTGCACTTCAGCATTCTGTTGCTCTGTACTGTGCAATGTTCTCTTGATCATACACAGTTTTGCACCTAATACAGAATGATTATGTGATTACGTTTTAAACTTTCAGGGATTAAGGGAAAGCATTAATATATCAATCTGAGGTGAAGGACCCTGGTCTAGAGATTATTGAGTCAAAAGTTATAAGTGAAATTGTTCTGATTGCTCTGACAGTGGATATTTTCTACTGCAAGCTCTTTCCTTTCCATATTTTGGGAGGTGGTAGTGTAGACCCAAAAAAGAAAATTTTAGAGCATGTTTACTAGACATAGTAAACATGCTCTATAATGCATACATTAAGACCTATGAGCATTTGTTCAGTAGCAGAGATGTGTTTCACAGTAGCAAAGATGAACAAGTGCTCATAACCCTTTAGGTATTCACTGTAGAGCTCTTGTTTACTGGACATTTTTCTCTTATTTTGGTTCACACTACCTGTTCCCAAATTATGGAAAGCAAAGAGCTTGCTGTAGAAGAGGTCCACTGTCAGAGGTATCAGAATGATTCTGGTTATAACTTTCAGCTTGTTTTTTCCAGACCAGGATCCCTTACCTCAAATTCATACCTTTAACCTTCACAATCAGCCCTGAAAGTTTATAACATCCCCATGGAATCACTCTGTATAATGAAAACATAGTTTTGTAGTGTGCACACTTTGGATGCCCACTGGTGACTCCAGGACCATGAACATGCATGTCTCTATGCCTTCCCTTCAGTCCATGTGGAACACTGAGTCTCTCCCTGATGAGTGAGATGATGAACTCAAGAGAATGACAAGACATTACTATCATGCTCTATAGATCCTGGCAAATGATTTTCTTGTAATGTGTTAGGTTTTAGTAGTTATCCACTTTCATTATTAACCACTAATCTCAGTCCTCTAAATAATCTTCAAGTATGCAGTATGCTACACTTGTGAAAAATGAATCAGCTGCATTTTCAAATGAATGCATTTTAGGAATCTTTTTCATGCCCTTGAGAAATGCAGTATAAAATTTTATTCCATATTAAAAAATTCTGTTATGAGTTTTCATGTGTTTTCTGTGGTAAATGTAAGTCTAAACTGGCTATTGTTCCATGTTTAGAACTATTCCATGTGTAGAACTATTAATGAAGCACTTAGTAATTTTTCCCATGGTATTTGCAACAGATTGGTAGATTTGTTCATTTGGTACAATAAGGATTCCCAGTATTTTAAGCTGTTCTGTACAATGAGCCCAACTGCTATCGACAGAGCATGTCAAAGTGAGTCTATATTTTTAGATTCCCTGAAGGCTTTTGACAGCATTACTCACAAGTAACTCAAATCAAATTGTGTATCTATGGAGTGTCACCTCAGCTGTGTGACTGGATTCATGAATTCCCATCATAAAGGTCACAGTTCATAGTAATTGATGGAAAGTCGCCAAATAAAACAGAAGTATGTATTTATTATTTATTTGTCCCTTAGATCAAATCAGTACAATAGCTTGTACAACTGATAAGGGATAAGTCAATACAAATATACAGTTTACAGGAGTCTAAAACAGTAAACAAGAACACAGAAGAATGATTATTTTACATCACCTACAAATTATGTTACTTAACGTTACAGCTTTACAGAGAATTGTTACATGATGTGACAAAATTGACTTAATAACATTCAGCTTTGATACATTATCATGCACTAAGACAATTTTGATTTCAAATATTCCTGGATGGTGTCTTTTATTAAAAGAGATTTCACCATCTGTTTGAATTTATTTATTTCTTGGATTTCTTGTAATAAATGGTGTTCCTCAAAGAAGTGGTATAGGCCCTTTCATGTTCTTGATCTGAATAAATGATTTAGGAGACAATCTGAGCAGCCCTCTTAGATTGTTTGCAGATGATGCTGCCACTTATGTGTTATAAAGTTATCAGATGATCAAAACAAGTTGCAAATCTATTTAGGTGGGATATCTGTGTGGTGCAAAAAATGCCAATTTACTCTTAATAATGAAAAGTGTGAATTCATCCATATGAGTACTAAAATAAATTTACTAAATTTTGGTTGCAGGATAAAATACAGAAATCTAAAGGCTGTAAATTCAACTAAATACTTAGGGATTACATTTACAAATTACTCAAACTGGAATGACCACATAGATAATGTCGTGAGTAAAGCAAACCAAAGATTGTGATCTATTGGCAGAACACTTAGAAAATGAAACAGCTCTATTAAAGGCACAGCTTGCACTACACCTGTCCACAGCCATCTGAAGTATTGCATTGTGGGACCTGCTTCAGATGCAGTTCATGAAGGACATTGAAAAAGTTCAAAGAAGGGCTGCTCCTTTTGTATTATTGCAAAATAGGTGAGATAATGCCTTGGAAATGATACATTACTTGGGATGGCAATCATTAGAGCAAAGCCAATTTTCGTTGAGACATGATATTCTCATGAAATTTCAATAACCAACTTCATCCCCAGTTTGTGAAAATATTTTGTTGGCACCCATTCAAATAGGGAGAAACAATAATCATAATAAAATAAGAGAAATCAGAACTAGTACGGAAAGATTTAAGTATTCATTTCTCCTGCATGCTGTTCGAGAGTGTAATAGTAGAGAAACAACTTGAAGTTGGTTCGATGAACCCTCTGCTATGCGGTTAATTGTGAATTGCAGAGTAATCACGTACGTGTAGAAGCAGATGTAGAGTTGCTACTTCAGTTACTGTTCTTACAATCCTGTTCTGCAGTTTAAAAATTTTGTACCTGTTTTGTGCCTTTGATCCCCAGAAAAGAAACACATGGCCAAGATCTGAAAGTACATAAATATAGTATGCCACCATAAGACATTAGCGGTTGCAAACTTATGACAAGAGCATAAGATGCTCATAACATTCTTTTGCCAGTATCTTTGTGAGCTCATTCAGTATTAACTGAAGTACATACTGTTCATTTTAAGTTCAGTATTAATTTATTAGTTACTGCCAAATCATAACCTTCCTTGAAGATTTCATTTGATTTCTCTAATAGTTCTGTTGTTTTATCAGATACTATGATGTTGCAGGAAAGAGACCACTAGCTATAATTTTTGTAACACACTTTTTTATTTTGAAAATGTGTCTCTCTAAGTTGGAAAAATTCTAATTAAAGGGATAGTATTTTCAGAATACATAAGTGTGCTATAAGAATTATTTATGTGTTAAAATTCTAGAGCATTCTGCAGAAATCTTCAAACAGCTTTGTATTTTTACACGTGTGTCACAATACATGTATTCACTAATGTTCTGTGCCTTTACCAGTGTTCCTGTGTTCAAAAAAATAGTGAAAAACACAACTCAAGCTTGTTTAATATTGTCATGTAGTGTTTCAGAAATGTTCAGCGTGAAATTACTGTCTGTACCACTTATCCGTCTCATAGATAATGTCTAGCCACATAATATATGCAATTACATTAAATTTATGCTAATTATAAATGAAATCTGAATAGCTTCAGCTGTTGCCTCCAGTGTCATTAAGGTCTCAACGCGTTTGATATGTTATCAAATACAGGGGGACACAATATTATGAGGAAAACGTTAGTAGCAGCTGCTTTCCAAGTTCACTTGGACCAGAACCAATGTTTATACACCAAGAGGCTATATAAAGCCACTGCCAATGTTGGAACAGGCCAGCCACCAACATGGAACTCAGGCTGCTGGTGGTTTGGGGCCTGCTGTGGCTGGATGGCTCGCTGGTTCAGGTAAACTTTGTGCATATGAACTTCTTGATATATTTCTTGACTTCACTATATAGTCTATTATCTGCATACAATATGAATATTATTTTCCTACCATGTCTCTCTTAAAATTATATCCCTGAAAATCATGTTCAGTTCAACATTTTTCTTCAGCATTTTATACATTTCCTTTTCAGTTCTGGAAATGGTATTCTCTCTGCTTGATTTCTCCAACTACACTTATACAATGCGCTCCTTTTTTGTCCATGGCAGTTATTGCCACAATTTTGTTTCTCTAAAGTGATTATTAAGATGTGCTATAGGAGTGGAACTGTCATTCATGCATAAAATTTTTGACCTTTGAAGTGTTACTTTTCTTCCCTGAATTGTGTGTTTCACTCAGGTAATTTTGAATGGTGTATTTGTTCTTTGATAATTTACATCTGCTCACAATACTCTCACTTTTGTACTGCATTAACTATTAATAGGATGAATGTGTAATTGAAAGTGGTCACAAATTGTGGTTACTACATGTGGAAGCATTGCATTGGTGTTTGCTTGATTTTTTAAGCATAACATGGGAGTGAACTCAATGAAATGCTGTTTAAACCAGTAGATCATTTATAAGCCACAGGAATAATTGTTCATGCTGTGGTTTGCTTGCTTTTCCATTTACAACACTTGATTGTGTTGGTAAACAACACAGCCTACTTGGAACATAATCCTCTCCATCTGTTCCTGCCTGTCTGGATTAATAAAACAATTCCCATATAAAACAAATAATATATTTTACTCACTGTCAGTGTGGGTCATCCAAAAACCAAGTTTCATAAAGTTAGATCTAATAATCCAGATACTTTCATATCTAGAATATATTATCAAATATTTAATGGATTTGTGTTAGTTAACTGACAGTTTGGATCCTTTGTTATCTCCATCACTCTGTACCACTTAAATTCACAGATGTATCTTCAGAGATGTGAAATGAGTCAAGATACACGTGTGATGTTATGAACTTCTCCACTTCTCATTTAACAACAGACTGGGAAAATCCGTTATAAATTTTCTTTTGTTCTTCATGGTCTAGGCCAAATGCATTGTGTGACTTCACATTCAGAGATGTTCCCATCTTTTTGTATGTCTTCGAGAATACTAATCTCCTTGTGGCTTATAATGATTTACATGTTTTGGCAATTTATCTGCATTCATTCTGTTAATATGTTCATCCCATTTGCTGTAATCACTCACCATTTTTCAATATTATGAACACTAAGTACCATTCTTATGTCTATATTATGTATTCTGTCTAATCTTGAGCATCCTTCTACCTTCCGTAAAAATCTTATTTGTTGTGTTTGGATGATACACAAGTTCTTCTGTGCAGGCATACAGGTCAGACACACATATACTAAAACTAGTGTAGCCATTATTTTATAAATTTAATTCTGGACTCTCTTCTTATCTTGTTCTTCAAAGTTCTGTTTATGATGCCATATACATCTTCAAAATGTTGAATTTTAATTTTTACACCTTGGTCTTTATTTTCACTTGTCGCTTTTCCTAGACAGCAGACCAGTTTACTAGCTGTCCAATAAATTGGATGTGTGTAGGCACCTCCTGATCAGTTTTTCTTGCTGGGCAGATGGTTAGTTGCTTGGATCTGTCCATCTCATCAAATAGTGCCATGTATAGCACTGTCTGACCAGTTTCCCAACAGAGGATCAACTGCCGTTTGTGCACACAAAACTATATGTTGTATAAAATGGCTAATTAGGCAGATGACAAGTCAGATAGAAGTGTGATGACAGAGTTTTTTATTTATCAGCAATGAGGTATCTTCCGTTTCTTTCATTGCTATTATTTATTATGACTATTTATGCTACCAACGCATAATAACAAAGTGTACTTCAGTGTCTTTTTTTTCATTACTTTGGTATGTTTCCTCAGCAGGTGTCAGGAATCATCTTTGATGATTGTGCAGGTGTGACTACAGTGAATTTGAGATCCTCTAATATCTTCCAGTGGCTAGAAAGTGTAACGCACCATAGCTAACAGCATCTCCTCACAACTTACAGCCTCTCTCATGACTGTATTTTGTTTCGTTAAGAATGATTTCATAATGTTCAACAGCTCTGAAAACCATGTTTCATACTTTCTGAGATAATTACAAAAATCAATGGCTCCGAGCTCCTTAACTAACAGAGCATGGGTCGATTTTAGTCTTTGTAAAAGACACTTCTTTGCACACTGGTTTCTTTTGGCTTTTCTTGGCCTTGTTACCTCTAAAACAGCCAAGACAAACCCCAGTCTTTGTTGTGTCATAAAACGTGGCATCTCATCAAATATAATCTTAATGAAATTACTGTAAACAATTTGCAACCAGCTATAGGAACTGTGCAGCATTGCAGTCTTTGGGTGCAGTTGGTCAGGATATGTGTAGTCTGCCACAAAATTGGTTGCATGTAGAGCCCTTTGTACCTTACTATTTTTGTTATTAACTTACTATTTTAATAATCTTACTATTTTGATGTACTGGTACACCTGTGACAGCAAATAAATTTTTATTGAGCATGGAAGGAAAACGGTGGCTCCTAATTAAAAGTGGTTTACCTTGAAGACAATTAGGTAAATTCAAACAAAAATGCAGAGAAAGATTATTTAATATCTGCAATCACAGTATTACATCTTGGGAAGAAAAAACTTTATTTAATTCCTATAACTAGATATATCAAAGAGCTAAACAAGTGTGATAACAGGCACTGTAATTACCTTCACCTTCCAATAAATAATCAGTATGTTTCAGATTCCAGATCTGGTTTTGGAACCTGTGTCTAATCATCACGTAATCCAGTTGGAATCTTCTTATGTCTCCAGGCCTATCCCAAGTATACCACCACCACCACCACCACCACCTCCTCCTCCTCCTCCTCCTCCTCCTTGCCCTCCTCGAGTGATTTTTGAACAGTGTATCCACTATTACTGCCTAAAATTCATTGCTGAAATAGGTTAGTCTTTTTCCTCTCTCAATCCTACTACAGAGCCCATATTCTCCAGTAACTCTGTATTTTATTTTTTTCCCCTACCACGATATTCCAATCCTCCTTCCTGATATAATTTTACTTCCACAATCTTCTACTTATGACGTTGGCATACATACAAGAACTGTTGTAGTTGGTTTTCACTTGCTGATGATTCTGATGTGAATAATCTTATTATTGAACTGTTCACAGTAACTCATTCTCTGCTTTACCTTCCTATTCATACTGAATCACGCTGTCATTGTATCATTCTTCGTCACTGTTGATACTATCTCATGCTCATTTAAATAGAAATTCTTGTCTTTTCTCATTTCACTTCACTGACCTGCATTATATCTAGACTAAACCTTTGCATTTCACTTTTCATATTTTCTGGCTTCCCCACCACATTTAAACTTCTGACAGTCCCCACTTCGACTCATAGGATGTTACGTTTCTGTTGGACATCCAATCTTTTCCTCATGGTTCCTTCCCTGTGGGAGTGCCCTCCCAGAGATCTGAATGGGACACTATACCAAAATCTTTCACCAATGGAGAGATGATCATGATGCTTTTTCAGTCATAGACAACATGTCCTGTGGATACATGTTGTGTGTCTTTCATGTATTGATTTCCATTGTTGTGCCATTGGTCACTACTGATTCTTCTGCCTTTTGGGAGCAGTTTCCCATCCTAATGTGAAGAAGGTGCCCTCATCCTCTGTTCACTCCTCTGCCTCTTCGACAGGACCAGTGGCAGGCTCAATGTGATTGCTTGTACTGGAAGTCTTCAGCTGTCATTGCTGATGATTTTTATTCTAAATTTAAGCAGTCACTGATTACAAACCCGGGATCCAGGACATTTTGATTACTAATCAAAAATGTTACACCCAGACAAAAGTTATTAAAAAAATAGTACAGTATTACATAAGTTATTAGCCAAATTTCTAAATATGGTTACATACAGTTTTATAATATGAAAGAATTATGTTAAATTTACAAAATACATTTGGTCAGCATGAAGAAACAGAATTCTTTTGCCCTCTAGATACAGTCCTTTTACTACTACATTTGACTTTCTATTATTCACACTTCTCTAGCTACTTAATATGACTTCCATTAATGGCCATTTACATAAACAGTCACATGACTTATAACCAACAGTCAACTTTAGGTAGTCATTACCTGGGATAATCAGGTGAGGAACTAGATGGCTCATGGTGCTTTCATACTTTACAGGGCTTGTGGAGGATTTATGGCCATCATAATTGCATATCTAACTTTTATAAAATCATTTATAACTTTTTATATGAATGCTGTACTTGGAATGTAGTCTATTTGCTGTTTGCAAATATTGTCAGCTTTCATTTGCTGCTTCATATGATGTGATCACTGAAATGGTATAATTTTTTTCAATTTCTATTGCCCAGTGTTAATTTCATAATTAAAACCAGTTGTAACTTTCTTATTGCTTACCATAAAATCATACTTAAAGTTGCAATGAGCTTGTCCTAGCACTGCAATTTTTATGGTGTATTTGGTTTTATTGTGCCATGTTTGTAAGGTCTGTAATTCAGTTTTCTTGAAAATGCCATATGCATCTTATATTTCTTTCACTATAGGCACCATGAGGTCTTTCCCAGTCACCTCAACCATGCCTGAATGGACTCTTCAAGAAAAATCCCATGTCCATTGGCACTGCTTACCAGAGATAGCCCTGTGCAACTACCGCACTAACTGTTGGTGCTTCCTCTGCCACCTCTCATTCCACTAGCCTAGTGCTTGTATTGTTACAAGCTCATGAAGTATGATTGTAGACTTCTGTGGCTATGGTCTCCTTCAATAAAGCAATTCTAGATTTATAAAGATCTCTTCGGGTTGTTTTACTAACCAGGGTTACTGTTATAAGCTCAATTCACTTCATCAGTTTATGTATTTGTGACAGTAGGGACTATACCATCCTCATGAAAGCTACTTGCAGTAATGGCCAAAAAACTGGTGTTTATGACAATGTGAGAGACTGCTACAGCTGGCCAACTGATATTCATTTATAGCACTTGGAGAGCATGAAAATTTTATACATCTCTACCTGTTGTGTTTGCTGTACTAGAACCAGCCCAGACAGAAAGGAGACTATGTCCTCAGTTCCCTTGGGTTATTGGTTTTCCACAGTCAGCTGAAACATTAAGACTTCTTGCCAGTATCTAGTTCTTCTTGAGCACAGCTCTGTCGATTGTTTTAAGATTTTTACCTTTTGGTAGAGTCTAAGCCCACCATCCAACACCCTTCACGAAAGTAGTCTCCATTTATGCAATCACAGCTGCCTTTTTTTTTTTTTTAAGTTCTTCCCATGAGATTTATTACATAGATGTTTCCTTTCCTTTTAATTGTCAGAAGACAAAGGATTCTGACAAGTAGTGTTTGCAAATTCATCCATTGCCTTTGAACAGTAGGCCTACTACAGGCCTACTACAACATAGCAGTTGCTATTTAATCATTTAATCAGTGTTTGCCTGTGCATCAACATTTATATCCTGCACACCACTTTGAAGTGTGTGGCAGAGGGTACTTCCCATTATTATGACTTATTTTTATGCTGTTCACTTATGAAATGCAGGAGGAATGATTGCTTAAACACTTCTCTGTGTGCTGCAGCTAGCCTAATCTTGTTGTAATGGCAGCTGTGGGAGCAATATATACAACATTGCAGTAAATTCCAAGGACCCTCACTTAAGCAGGTTCTTGAAACTTTGCAAACAGGTTTTCACAGGATTGCTTGTGTCTCTATTCAAGCATCTGCTAGTTCAGATATTTTTGCAATTGTGTAACACTCTCCCTTGGGTCAGACAAGACTGTGACCATTTGTGTACATACTTTCAATATCCCCTGTTAATCATGTTTGCTTCACATCTCACACTCTTGAGCAATATTCTAGGATAGGTCACAGGACACATGAATGTTTTTTGCTAATAATATTTGTCATTTTTTTCCAGGCCCAGACTTTCTCTTCATCAAAGTCAGAATCCAGTTCATTCTCATGGAGTGGCCTGAACATACCACATAATTTCTTGAATTTAACAGGGCCAAAAGCAAACCCTATTTCATTCAGTAACCCTAAAAATCTGTATCTCATGTTTGATCGTCCAACAGAACCACTTTTTGTGCCTAAAGGAAAAGACAGCAAAATTGTATTCAAGCTGCCAACTGACTATCTGGTGAGTTTAGTTTAATACAGTAGTTTGATCTGTTGACAACTGTCTTTCAGGCAAATGAACATTCAACCATTTACTAAATATTAAAGAAGTATTTATTTCTATATTTGCTTACAAAAATATCAATAAATTTATCATTTACTTGAATTATAACACTTCCTAAAACAACAATCCGTAATCACAATTGTTATCACTGTAGTGTATGTTGAAAACCTTGACTTGCAATGAAATTAATGCCACCTTACATTTGAAAATTAGGGAAAATTTAGATATATTTAAATCATCTTATCATTGAATGAAAATGAGTTAACAGAGTAATATTCATGCAACATCTCTCAGAGAATGATTTTCCATGTTAGATTTGAGTGTTAGAGCAAGTCATTATTTTAGTCCTTAACTTTATTCTGAACAACCACCATTGTACAGTTTACAAAAAGTCACATAATCTTAGCTGCTGTATAAACTTCTCCAATGGAATTTACATGACATTGTAAAATGTGTAAATAGCTTGCTATTATGATTGTATAAAAGTATACTTTTGTCAGTTGAAAACAGCCAATTTCTTGAGCATTATGTTAAGGAGACAATGAAATTCTATAATAAGACCACAGTGGTAGACATATGGACAGTGGGGAGTGGTGGAGGGGTTCCTGTATTTAGTACTATTATAGAAAGAAGGGGAGCTTTAAACTGGAACTATGGTCTTTCATTAATAGGTTATGAGAGCCCTTGTACAGAAAAATATAGTGATGTGATTCATGTTTCTAGTGCAGGCACAGAGGCTAAATGTAATGGCCAATATTCATGACAAATAACTTTTTCTGATCCAATGTTTACATGGTAATATAATGAAACTAGCCAGTGTCTGCTAAATACACATATAAGTTCATCATCTATAGTTAGTTAATTGTTATTTTATCCTACATAATGTAACAGTTTTTGTTAATTTCATGTTCCAAGGAACATTTGCTCAATAAACTGAAATAGTGTGGAATGAGTTATTTGACATTCACATCACAAATTAATTTGTAAATATGGCAATATGCTTAACATCTGGTTTTCTTTAATATACAGATGTGAATTGTGGTAATTCCTACCCTCCATATTTCACACATTACAATAACAGTTCTTCTACAGAAAACATGATTTCAAAGAGAGCTTTTTCAATTTGTTTTTAAATTTTGCTTTGCTGTCCATCAGAAAAATTTAGCTGCAGCTTTGTGCCTTCTTCTTGTGCTAAATATTATGTTAATGTGGAGTAGTGAATGCCATTTTTTTCTCATATTGTAATTATGTGCATCATTCTTCCTTTTGAACTGCAGTGGATTATTTGCAATGAACTTCATCAAGGAATAAATATATTGTGAAGCAGTAGTCAGAATGCCCAACTCCTTAAACAGATGTATAGAAGAAGATCATGGATGTGCACCAATTATTCTGTTTTTGAGCAATGAAGACCTTCTTTCTTGAAGACAAGTTATGTCAGAACATTATTCTATATGACATTGTTGCATGAAAATATGCAGAATACGTCAGCTTACTGTTTCGTCTCTCCCCAAAACAGCTTACTGATGTCTCTGCTATTATTTTTCTTGTAAAGGTTTTTAATGATGGCATCTTTCAGAGTCTCTGGATAAATATGCCTCGAGCTAAAGATGCATTACATATTTCAAATAAGACTGGGCTTAATAAATGACAAGAAATATTCACAACAAAATTATGAGAAGGATAGATTGCTACTCACCATTTAGGGGAGATGTTAAGTCGCAGAGAGGCACTGTTATATATTTAAGCTTTGAGCCAAAAGACCTTCCAAAGTAGAAAACACACACATTCACACAAGCACAACTCACACAGACATTGCTGCTGTCTCTGCTCACTGAGGTGCCACTCAACAGTATGTGGACCTGAATTCTGGCTAGAAATAAGGACACTCCCTGTATTGGCACAGATGGAAGCAGCAAGGCCTCATTGGCCACAGACAGAGGCCACATTTGTGTGAGTAGTTTTGTGTGTCTGAGTGGGAGTGGGAGTGTGCATTTTCTACTTAAAACAAGGTGTTTTGGCCAAACGTTAAAATGTATAGCAGTCTTTTTTTTATGCCTGCGACTTCTACTCCATATGGTGAGTAGCAATCTATATTTCCCATAATATTATCATTATTCCAGCTTGGATTTTCCATTTTTTGGAAAAAAATTGTACTCCATTAGAAACGCCATCAAATTCCCAAATGACCTTTTATGTTTGAGAGGAGATATAATTTCCTTAATTTCAGAGGAGAAGTTGATGATACATTCATATAACTGAATTTTGTGAGGTGCTTTTTGGACATATTTCTGTGATTTTTTCTTGTGAACTATTTGCTCTGTAATTAATACTATGTTTAAGAAATGATTATTAAACACATTTTCTACCTGTGACTGATCATTTATAGTCCTTCCATTTAATTCAGTAGTTATGATATCCTGCTCTTTCCACAGTTGTCCTGTCTCTCATTTCACTACATTCCACAAAGGCCTTAAGTCTGTGGTTGGAGAAACTGATTTTTAACATAATGTGCATATTCCTTCATTTTTTTAAATAACTTATCTCCATAATTTTGAGTAAAAAGGTTCTAACTGTTATTTTACCTATCTGTCTCACTAACTTTTACTGGTTTGGTAAAGACAGTTTTACTGATGTTAATGGAACTTGTAAATCATTGACATACTCTTTGATAGCTCTGACTGTAATAAACAAGTAGGAGTGGAATCAGTATTGTCCCCATGCCTTGCATAGTGCTCTGATAACAGGAGTTCAGTATAATGTCCGTGATACTAAAAATCTTGAATATAATAGAGTGAATCATTCCATGTGGGAAAAATATACTAAATATCTTATAGTATATATATACTAAATATCTTATAGTATCAAAAATATACTAAATATCTAAATATTTTTCCCATGTGGAAGTTTCTTTCTATTTTATTTACTAAATATCTTAGTATATGACATGGTCTCCACAACACCATAGGTCTACTGACTGCAGTCAGCTTGAAGTAAGTGCCTTTATGGCAGATTCAGTTAACATAAGATACTTCAAATCCTACCTACTAAATGAATCTCCAAAATTGGTTATCTTTCCCTTTATGCCTGATGCAGATGAGCAAGGTAACATATTCACACATGCACATCCATGCTTACAAAACAATGGATGCAAATAAATACATACATTATATACATATGCTGGAAAGATCTGCTGTAATAATGATTAGTGGGAAGATAACTGTTTGTTATAGTAGGTGAATATGCGGACACATATCTCAATATGTTTCTATGTGCTGTTGTGCAAAGAGTAAGTGGACATAAGCCTGCCCAGTTTACCATGCAGTCTAATGCACGGCTTTCTGGGCGGGAAGGAGTGCCTGGTCCCCAGCATGAATACGCCCAGCAGATTTGTGTCGAGGTCCGGTGAACCAGCCAGTCTGTGGATGGTTTTTAGGCAGTTTACCATCTGCCTCGTCGAATGCAGGCTGGTTCCCCTTATTCAGTCTCAGTTACACTATGTCGGCAATTGCTGCGCAAACAAGTTCTCTACATACGCATACACCAGCATTACTCTACCACGCAAACATGAGATGTTCCCTGGGGAGCCCACCGGGGGCCGAACCGCACAATAACCCTAGGTTTGGTGTGGGGCGGCGGATGGGTGAAGTGGACTGCGGTAGTCATTGTGGGGTTGTGGATCACTGCGAATGTGGCAGGAACGAAGCCTCTCAATCGTTTCTAGGTCCTCGGTTAACATACAATACAATACATACATATAAGTGGGCATAAATGCTCTCCTAATATGTGTTAGCAGATTGGCATAGTACGCTGTACATATAGATCAAACGTAACAACAAAATGTTGACTATTGTAAATGTTGGTTACATACAGCAGTATGGATTTGTTAATGTATTGCCACAAATGAGATTGTCACATCGTATGAATTCTGAATTCAATGTTGCTGTCAGTTAAATGTAGCCTTTGCTTATATTTCACAAGGCCTAGCTTTAATTTTATATGTTTAAGCAAAAGTTACTGTTGCTTTAATCTTGTTTTCCAATTCCTCAAAAGTATGTAATGAAATTTCATCAAAGACAGGTAGAGCTAAAAGATTGGGGAAAGATGATATTCTGTGCACATCTCTAATGTTAAGAGGATATGCTCGTGAAAATAACCAAAAATTGGAAAAAAATTCTTGATCTATAGAAAAGAGCATTACATGTTGATGTCAAAAATGTATAGTTTATGGGGATTATCAATTTCCATTCATTCTAAAATTGAGGTTGAATGTAATGTTTCACAGGGACCACACCTATCTGTCAGTTTGAAGTGCATCAGAATACATTATACTTTATTTTGTTATTCCATTTTTTCCATTGTTAGCTATGGATTGTTAACACAGGCATGTCTAAAAGGCTATGGTTCAAATGTAAATAAAGATGTTCACTTTTAAAATTGATCTGAGAATATATGATTTCGGAATTTCATATGCGTGTGGTTTTGTGGTTACGTAAACTTTTGCTTTCTGAATGCAATAGTGAAGGAAATGTCATTGTGATGTAAATATGCTGTCAAGACTTTTGGAGAGTGCTGTGTAATGTAAGTACTACCACTGCAAAGATAATATTGATGTGTCTGAGGACATATCATTAAGGAAGTATCTTTAAGTCAGTTACTGATTGCCTGTAACTCGTGTAAGATGCACAGTGATACTATGACATCGCCAGTAACTGATAGTCGACATTACAGTGTAAATATTCAGCTTGCTTATGGAATGTAATGTATTGGAAGGAGAAGGAGAGCTGCTCAGACTTTTTGTGCAGTGATGGATTTCCCCCCACCTCTACTGAGGTTTGACAGATACAATAAATTAATACATAATTCTTTATGTGGTGTAAGTGAACATTCAATGAAAAGGGCAGCAGAAGAAGCAGTAGCCTTGTCTGAGAATACAGACATTTTAGCAGCATTTGATGGGTCTTGGTAGAAGAGAGGTCATACTTCTCTGAGCAGGGCTGTAACTGCCACATTAATTGAAACTGGTAAGATACTAAATTATGAATGTCCAACAAAGCACTGTCAGGGTTTTTCAAGTAAATTCGTTGGCACCCATGTTTATGTAAAGAACTCTGATGGCCCAAGTGGAAACATTGAAACGAAAGGAGTTCTAAACATTTTTAGAAGATCAGAGGTCAGTTGTGGTGTGAGGAATGTAAGCTACCTTGGGGATGGAGACTGTAAAGGTCACACTACTGTTGTTAATGACAGATCATATGGGGACACACTGATAGAAAAGCTTGAATGTGTTGGGCACGTACAAAAAAAAAAAAAAAAAAAAAAAAAAAGAAGAAGAAAAGAAAAGACTGGGAGCTTGGCTGAGAAAATTATGTGAAGACTTCAGAGGAAAAAAGCTGTCAGATGGAAAACACATTGGTGGTCCAGGTCATCTTACAAAAAGTGAAATTGATTCATTGACTCAATATTATGGACTAGCAGTAAGGAGAAATGTAGGAAATTTGGAGCACATGAGACAAGCTGTTTGGGCAACATGGTTTCACAGAGTGTCAACAGACGAAACCCCACAGCATGGTTTGTGTGGAAAAGGGGAAGATTCGTGATGCAAGTACTGGTTGAGCAATGCTACAGGCATACAATATATCAACAAGCATTCCTTACCACTTGTTGTAATGGAGTCAATTAGGCCTATATATAGGGATCTGGAAAATAAAAATCTGCTTAGGAAATATATGCATGGTCTCTCTCAAAATTTAAATGAAAGCTTCAACAGCTGTATGTGCTAGACAATATACAAAACTGTATTTGTTGGGCTGACAGTGCTGAAGATTGGTGTAATGGATGCAATACTAACATTCAAAGATGGTGCAATTTCAAGGATCAATGTTATCAAGAAATTGAACATCCAGACGGGAAAGAATAGGGTTTCAGCTCTAACTGCTGTTGATAAGTAGCAGGTAACCGAAGAGAGATAGCTGCTACCAAGGAGTAAGGATAAAGAAAAGAATGAAGAGAAAGAGTATGGAGAATAAGGAAGCAGGAGGACAACTGGAGTATGCAGCTGGAATGTTCTAAATGAGCATAGTGGTAAATTAATAAATCTGTAAATCTTTTTTTTTTTTAAGTGATTTACCGAAAACTTGAAATTTCATCATTCAGGTGCACTTGCCTCCTAAACATCTGAAGTTATCTCACAAAAATTGGTACAGTTATTTAGAATGACCTCCTCTACCTCCCTTCCCTACTATTTCCTGAAAAATTTATAACATGATGATGATGTCAGTGATATTTGAGCTACATTTTTAAATATTTTTGTTGTAGTAAAATAAATTACTTGTCTTTTTCACACATCAGCATCAGGGAAGGAAATTAAGGAAATTGGAGGTATAAAACACTTATGTGAATGTTGTTGTCTGTACTCTTTTTCCAAGCTGTGCATTCAGTGGTTCCAAAGAAAATGGTACCACAGTGAAATAGCATTCCGTTTTTTGTACTATTATAAATATTGTTGTCAGTGCCAAAATATAATAAATGTCTCAATGATTTTTTGGGAAGTGCTTTGACTAATGGCCCTAATTGTGTGTTAGAATTTTGAGCTATCTCTCATTTATAAATCAGTTGCACTATGAAGGTGAAGTTAATGCTAAAAATGCAGCCTGTTCAGGGCATGTCTCCTTATGTGCAACTCCATTATAATATGTGACTGCAAAATTTTCACTGCAACAGAGATTTATGTGCTGCTGATGTGGCTGATATTCAGTATAACACTGTTAATTAACTTTTTTTGTATACTTTAAATAAACTGCCTGTCGAATGTTTGTTTTGCAATGTAAAACAATGATGATGATGATGATGATGATTTTGAAGTCACTGATATGTTCACTTGTCTAACATGGTACTGCCTGTCATGAAGGCAGTTTCTCTGTAAAGCCATTCCACAGTTTTTGAAGATTGCTGTGGCTATTTAATGGATGAGAAAACATTAATCATTGAATTTGAAATAAAACTCCTTAGTTGATCTGGTATGACAGTAGCAAAATAGACCCAAAATAAAACTTTTAACTGTTTACAAGTAGGATGCAGGACAGGATATTTTTAATTAGTAAATTTTACAGAGAAAGATTTTGCACTTACAACAACTGTCTCTGTGTAACTGAGTTTAATGGGCAGAATGCCCAATTACTAATTCACTCACAACCAATCAGTGAGAAGCTTAGGCCTTCACATTGTTTAGTTAAACTTTTGAAAAAAATTCACAGTTCAATACTCTAACCCATTTCAGTCAATTTCCATGTGTAAGTCCTTAGTAAGGTAAAATTCACCGTTTCTTTCTCATCTCAACTATCATATAAAATAATTAGTTTGCTGCTTAAATAAATCATTATGTGATAAGGCTCTCCTAATGTGATTACTTCAGCTTATTAATTGTTTGGCATTTTTCACCCCCTTATTTTCCCCATTGTTTTCTGCTGTGATACTGAAATGTCTACTCTGTCATATGATTCTGGTTTCTCTTTGGGTATTCATCACATGCACTTCCTCTTCTGCATTGATCGTTGAAATAAATCTACTCCTTGAAATATTAATAGTGATAGCAACTATTTTGCAGCAGTCATCTTCCACAATGTTCTAAGTAAATTTATGGCATTCTGTGTGTCATGAAACCATCTCTGATATCTTCCAATCTTCTCCATTATCCATCACAATTGTAACTATTTTTATTTCCGCAAATGTACATCACATCCTCACTCACAGTATTTTGTTACACAGATAAAATATTCCCTACTCCGCTGAAACTTCAACAAACACACACACACACACACACACACACACACACACACACACACACACACACACACACACACACACACACAGACAGAGAGAGAGAGAGAGAGAGAGAGAGAGAGAGAGAGAGAGAGAGAGAGAGAGCACTAACTTACACAATAATTTCCCATGACATGTTCACACACTTAAAGTCATAACATAAATATAGGAAATTGATGGGGCAGCTGTTGTTCAATGATTGAAGAGCTAAAAATATGTCCATCACAGTAAGTTCAAAGTAAATTGACCCGTTATTACTGCAGCGTAATAAACAAGTGCGAGAAAAAATGTTGAACAGTGAGAAATAGTAGTCATCTGCCTTATGCAACTGCCATAGAATAAATACATAAAAATAGCTTTCAGTAAATTTTATTTATTTCACTCATAGTTTCAGCACTTGATATGTGTGAGACTAGCCTGTAATGAACTAATTATATAAATATGTTTGGGGGACTTAATTCAGATACATGGACAATTTTAATACAAATTTAAAGTCTAGTTCACAGCAGGTCTATATCCTCTCATCATGTTTTGGTTCTGCCAATTAGTTTCCATAAGCAGTTTCTCTAGATGCTGTTAATTAGATTTACATAGTATAACAGAACAGCTATTAGTGTTTCTAATAGAGCCTCTGGTAATATACACTGTATTTCTGCCACCTAGACATACATATGAGCAATTATTTTTAATCAAGTATAATTTGAGGTGTGATTGTAGAAACTAATTCTGCAAACTGACAACTAGCTCTCATTCAGGAGCATCAAGTCTCAGAACTCCATCTGGGCATACTGGGTTAGGTTTTTTAGTTTCTCTGCATCCTGTGGTCCTGGAATGTAAGGAAATTAAAGTTTGTATTTGCGAACTGACTTCTTGTGTGGACCGCTGCTGGCCATGGCTTTGGTGCAGCTGCTGGATGTGGCAGTGATGGAGACTGTTGATTGGTGGGTGGGATGGTAACAGCAGGTGTACAGGGGCCTATGAGATCGATGAAGTTATGCAGATCTTGCTGGAGAGTCTTGAAACTGCCCAATGTCAGCATGTACATGCCATCTTCCTTAGCGTTGCTGGCATTGAATACATGAACATGACCTCATCAGAAGTGTCTTTTTAATCAATGACCATCAAAATGCTTGTTCATTAACTTGATGGCCATGTTTTCTCCTGTTTGTGACAAACTGTGAACATTGTTAAAAGCAACTCAGCAAAATTTTAGCGAAGCATAGGATGTTGGCTTCTGGAGAGAAACATCGCACCATAATGTTCACTTGTTTTCTGCAGTCCTGTGGATAAGTTGGCCAGTAAATGCTGATGTTGTGGATCTGCAATTTTAGTGGTGGTGAGTTCTTTGATGTCCATGATATGTGTCAAATAACAGATGTTTGAAAAGTTGCTTTCAGCAGTGTTCACGGTTTGTTGCACTAGGAGCAAACTTGATCATCAAGTTATTGACCAACTGTTTTGTGTGTGAAAAGATAACCAGGCACAAGCATGTCTGTGTATTCAATAACGGAAATGCAAAGTGAGATGGCACGTACACAACTACTCCACATCAGAAGGTTGCATCTTCCAATCATGTCGGGATCACCAGTTATATGGCTGAGGCTTTTACACCACATAAAATAATGTACATAGAACTGAATCATATTGAATTACACTTTATTTCTAGTGGCACAAATAGATGTCAATAAAATGAACACAGATAACTCAACACTGAGATTAACTTCAGATTACCGTTTTTTCGAAAGATAACACACACTACAGTTGATTTCTGGATAGATTATTCCCACAACTGTACTCTGTTACACATTTACTAATTCATACGTGCAGGTACACAATTATTTTCAGGTTTAATTTCACAGTGATTTTAATGCTTCATTATTCATTAACATGTTCCCACCAGTTATTGCAGTTATTGTGCAAGTCACACTCACACTCACACACACACACACACACACACACACACACACACACACACACACACACAGAGAGAGAGAGAGAGAGAGAGAGAGAGAGAGAGAGAGAGAGAGAGATACTTTTAGCTGGTATATGGACCAATCTTAGCCTTCATTGTTTCTAATTTGAGTCAGCACTTTTTTTCCATTGGAGTCAGCATCCTAAAACTCTAGCTTAAGAAGGTGAAAGTAAGTTAGATATATCCATTATAGATTCTAAGCAGAATATTTGCTAGTAAAATGTGCAACCCCTACTGTGCATTATCTCAATAACCATAGACTGTACATGGGTGTACCCCAAAGAAACCAAACTCATTTATTCCCATTGAAGCACAAACATTCAATTCCCTTCAAAGTACTCTCCACTTGCAGTAACACAATTGTCTAACCTTTTATTCCATTTTTCAAAACATTGCTTAAATTAATCTTTTATGATGCTTGAGAGCACCTCTGTTACTTCTTTCTTTACCGCAGTTTTCCTTTTAGGAAACAAAGTCGCATGGGCCAAGGTTAGGTGAATATTTGGGAGGGGAGGGGGGTTAGGAGCATGTGTCATACCAATTTTTTATGATGCAAAAACCACTCACCCAACTGCCACAATCAGGCCACTTCCATCACACTCTGTTGAACAGTCCTTTCAAGCTTCCGAGTAGAAAGTCTGTCAACTGTCTGATCCTGTTGAATGAACTCTGAATGGGTGAATTATCTCACATTTAAAAAAATCAGCATTGTCTTAATGCTTATTTTCACCTGACTAGCTTCCTTGAGGTGAGACAAAGTTGGAAGTCTTCCACTGACTTGATTGTTGCTTTGATTCTGGTTTGTATGCACAGCACCAAGTTTTTCCACCTGTGAAAATTTTTGAGAAGAAGTTTGAAACATTTTGGGATCCTTTTTCAAAACACAACTTCTACGCAACCTAGGCTTTGTTCAGCAGTCAGGAGTCATGGCAGCCACCCTTTTCATTTCCAAATCACAGCAGTGAACCGCAAGCTACCCCTGCCAGATCCACAATATTTCAATGGTCCATCATTGACCTTCATTGATGACTGCAAGAATGTTTTCAACATTTTCATGTGTTTGGGCCATGGAAGGACAACCAGCATGAGGTTCATCATCAACTGACATTTCACTATTTTTGAAATGGGAAAACTGCTCAGACACTGGACTTTTCCCCATAGCACCATCCTTGTACACCATTTTTAACATTTTAAGAGTTTCTGTTCCACTTTTTCTGAGCAAAAAGCAGAATTTCACCACTGCAGACTGTTCCCAAAAATCAGCAATTGCAAAAATAACAATCACATAAAATATGTTGTCGCTATTAACTCTGTTGTAATTAGTCCTGACCTTCTTAACTGACAGCACTTGACTTACTGACTCTGGAAGGTTCAGTCTGTGTGCTCCTAGCAGCAAAGCACGATATTACAAAAGCTCTGTCCACCAAAAAATTAGTTCAGTTTCTTTTGGGTACACCCTCATATAATGCACACTATTTAAGATAGATACCTTATATTTCATAACCAGGATGTGTAATAATTATTAATGTTTCTGTTATTATGGGCAATAAATTGGTACATGCATTCACACTCTATGTTTCCAAGTAGAGCTTTAAATGAGGCTGAGTACTTGTTTCAGCTGTTATTCATATGAACTTTATCCATAATTTGATAATCATATCCATATTTCTTGCATTTTGAACCCAACAATATTCCATATCTATGGATGCAGTGTATGTGGGTAAAAATAGTATGATTATGACAATATGAGACATTACACTATACAATGCCTATTAACTGACATTCATAAAAACAATCACCCATCTATAGTACAAAATTATACTATTTTTTTTCCTTCCAGCCATCTCGTTTCCAATCTGCAGTTTCTGAACTAATAAATCGATGGAGTGGAGTTAAGAATGCACAAGAGTTAGAAGTGAAGCCTATCAAGCCACCAGACATCTCATTCCCCCAGAGCCTGGGTCGTCAAGAGAGTTTCTCCCCTTTTATACCTCATCACAGGAGAATGGCTACGTATTTGACAGAAACACTTGTGGGTAAGGAAACAGACTAATTTTCACCATAATACATTGTATTTTAATGTGGAAGCATAAATACCATTATGTGAAGAAAGTCATACTCTAGAAATGCCAAGAGCTGCTGATTAAATAAATAATTATTAACTACCAGTTTTGATCATCTGGTCACAAACAGGTTACTGTGGCAGTGTTCTTACTGTGCTCTCCACTCTGAAAGATGGAATGTGATCATGGCAGTGTGCAAAGATTAATTAATTATAGTAGTGCACTTTATTGTTGGCTATATGTTACATTTTACTTTTGACAGCAGTCGCAGAGTATGGTTTATAATATGTTTGATACCACAGTTAGAACATTGCTATTCAGGCTACTGTAATTTTATGAAACTCAATAATGATCAACTTACAAAGATTTATTTCATCAGTCTTTCTGTTCCTAAATATGACACTTTTTAAAATATTTGAAGTGACAGATTTGGTAAGTTTTTTAGCAGGAGGAAATTGTTTAACAATTCACTGTGCTACATTCTTAGAAATTATTTTGAATTATGACATTTTGACCAAATGGCATTACGCACTGTTTTGCTACTTTATTATCATTATTACTGTGTAATATAAGGATTCAGAAGGGTTTTGCTCAGTAGTAATTTTCTGTAGAATTATATAGCTTGTCTGTTAATTAGAATGACTTTCACAAATAAGTATTTTTACAGGAATTTTGCATTGTATGAAAATAAAATTTTGCAACAATAAAACAATATTGATCTGAAGCATCAGAAAAGATAAAAGGAATAAAACAAAATGGATTCACCAACACCTGCAGAAGAAACTGGCACATTTAGAACATATACTGTTCCAAACTACATATTTTCGCTAGTGGATTCTCCTTTTGTACAAAACAATTGTTTACTCAGTATTATACTGCAGGATTTTTCAGACATGTTATCAAAAAACTATAATGTCCCAACTAAAAGGCATAAACATATTAGCATGTGAGAAGTGTTTGGAGATGGATGTTGTGAGGACTTACTCTGAAAAAGTATATTATTGACACTAAAAATGGTATGATAATTTAACTTCACCATAGCTCTAAACTTTTGGTTTAATTCATACTTAACTGGAAGAATGCAGAAAGTTGAAATAAGTGGTTCGTGTAATGTTAAAACAACAGCTGATTCCTCAAACTGGGGTGCTATCAAGCACGGGGTCCCACAGGGTTCGGTCTTAGGTCCTTTACTGTTCTTGATATACATTAATGACTTACCATTCCACATTGATGAAGATGCAAAGTTAGTTCTTTTTGCTGATGATACAAGTATAGTAATAACATCCAAAAACCAAGAACTAAGTGATGTAATTGTAAATGATGTTTTTCACAAAATTATTAAGTGGTTCTCAGCAAACGGACTCTCTTTAAATTTTGATAAAACACAGTATATACAGTTCCGTACAGTAAATGGCACAACTCCAGTAATAAATATAGAATTTGAACAGAAGTCTGTAGCTAAGGTAGAATTTTCAAAATTTTTAGGTGTGTCCATTGATGAGAGGTTAAACTGGAAGCAACACATTGATGGTCTGCTGAAACGTCTGAGTTCAGCTACGTATGCTATTAGGGTTATTGCAAATTTTGGTGATAAGAATCTCAGTAAATTAGCTTACTATGCCTACTTTCATTCACTGCTTTCGTATGGCATCATATTCTGGGGTAATTCATCGTTGAGTAGAAAAGTATTCATTACACAAAAACGTGTAATCAGAATAATTGCTGGAGCCCACCCACGGTCATCCTGCAGACATCTATTTAAGGATCTAGGGATCCTCACAGTAACCTCACAGTATATATATTCCCTTATGAAATTTGTTGATAATAATCCAACCCAATTCAAAAGTAATAGCAGTGTGCATACCTATAACACCAGGAGAAAGGATGATCTTCACTATGCAGGGTTAAATCTGACTTTGGCACAGAAAGGGGTAAATTATGCTGCCACAAAAGTCTTTGGGCACCTACCAAACAGCATCAAAAGCCTGACAGATAGCCAACAAACATTTTAAAATAAATTAAAAGAATTTCTAGATGACAACTCCTTCTACTCAATGGCTGAATTTTTAGATATAAACTAAGTAAAAAAAAAAAAAAAAAAAAAAAAAACTTAATCATTAGTGTCACGCAATATTTTGTGTAATGTAATTTCTTGTACAGACATCTTTTATTAACCTGACACGTTCCACATCATTATGAAGTGTCGTATTCATGATCTATGGAACAAGTATTAATCTAATCTAATCTTTGGGGAACGAATTCATCCATGCCCATATATTGTTCTGTAAATCTCATCATGAATGAGAGCAATCAGGGATGTGGACTGTCTCTAGTTATATATTGTACAATAGCGGACAGAATCAGCTACTTACAATCAGTTATGAGAAGTGATAATACACTCACACTGATAATTACAGGAATTACGTCTTTACTACTTTTCATAACTGTATTTCGAGAAAAGAAGCTACTTTTCCAAAAGCTTCTGTTCTTTCTCTTATAGTATTCAGGTACATTTTATTTACTTGTAAATACTAAGCATTTTTGTAAGTTTACTAACTCCAGCTGTTGTAGATAGCTCTTTAAACAGTTGTACACACTGACAACAGCCTTACAATACATTTAACCCCTTATGGTATTTTCTGTCAACAAATCAATCATACTTTGAAAACAACCGTAATATTAAAAAACATAAACGTCAATGAGAAATGATTCATACCACTAATCACCCAGCATTAGTATAGTCCAGAAGGAGTGGAGTAATCAGCAATAAAAATCTTTGATAATCTATCCACTGATGTAAAGAATTGAATGGATAATAAAACTAACATCAAACACAAACTGTACATTCAATTTTGAGAATCACAGTGATGTTCAGAAATGGAACACTACATGCCACAACAATTTTTGGATGTTCAGAAATGGAACACTATGTGCCACAACAATTTTTGCTGTCCTCTGCTGAATCTGTCTGGCTCATAAGGCTACAATTTGTGTAGCTATAGAACTTTGACAAAATTTCCAAGAGAATAAGATATCTTTTAGACATCAGGAACAAATATACACTGCTCAAAAAAGGTTTCTCATCACTTGGATATCTGCAAACATGTTGATTTAGATTCAAGGGGAAAGGGAGTAAAATAGTTAATCATATGGATAGAAACTGAACGCTAGCCAAAATTATTTATTATAATACATATACATATTGTGTGCAGAAGGTTCTACAAATGGCTAAGATATGAAAGTCTACAATTTAGGAAACTTGTTAGCATGAGTGACAATAACTGAGAAAGACTTTTAAAAAATTAACTTGCACCCACCCACCCACCCACACACACACACACACACACATACACACACACACACACACACACACACACACACACACATGGAAAGAATGATATCTTTACTAAAATAATATAATCTGTATTGTAAAAAATGTTCTCTTTTCCTTCAAAGGAATGCGGTCGTTTGAGGATTTCTTTTCCATGTCAGTCTACTGTCATGACCGTATCAACCCATACATGTATGCTTATGCATTATCAATTGCCATGATAAATAGAAAGGACACACAAAATCTACCTCTGCCACCACTGTCTGAAGTGTTTCCAGACAGATTCATGGACAGTGCAGTTTATGCAAGGTGTCGAAGAGAAGCTAATGTTGTTGGTGAAGGAAGCAGGGTAAGCTACACAAGGAACATGTAAAAATAGCAGTATATTATGTCAAATTGATAACAACTTGTATTATAATTTCTCATTAATAAGTATGAACCATGGATGATGCACATACAAGAGAAAATTTGCAGTGCTAAAGATGCAAGTCGTCTTTGACAATGTTCTGACATAATTTTAATTCTCATTTGCACTGCTAACTGGTGTGTCTATATTTGTTAGATACTAGCTTTCACCTGAGCAATGTTGTTTGGTGCTTGATTTTATTTCACATAATCATAAGTTGTTGCTCTGTTACAAAACGCCAGAAACAGATTTTGGACTAGTATTATTTTGTCCAGTTGGTATTTTGCAAACAAACATACTGATTTCAAAGTAGAAAATATGTATGTATTTGTGTCAGATAAATGATGGATTCCTTACATCATGTAAAATGTTACATTCATCGCTGCACACTGTGGGGAAGAAGACAGATTAAGTGGAATTTATATGATTATGATGAGTTTAGACTGAAGGATGCAAAAGACACTTTTACAGCATAGATCACAACTCGTATGTAATGTCATATACTTATCAGTTTGCATATGTTTCTCATAAATCTCTGACAGATTTGAAGAAGCAATAACTAACTAGCCTCTAGTGTGTGCCTATTTACATTTCTTTTTCCTTTAACTAGACCTAAGTGCTGGTCCTGTAACATAAAATTGTGCTTTACACATCAAGGGGCAATTTTTCAGTAAGCAATAAACCAGTCTGTTCAGGTATGATTGTAACAGAAAAAGAATGACATTCAATAACACACTGCTATATTTTATGACTATATTTTGAAGAATCAATGAATATATGCTTCAGAACATGTCTAAAATCTTTAATTTTTTAGAGACCAATTGTGATTCCGCGTGACTACACAGCTTCTGATCTGGAAATAGAACATCGTATTGCATACTTCAGAGAAGACATGGGTGTTAATCTGATGCACTGGCAGTGGCATCTTGTCTATCCAAACACTGGATCAATCGATCTCGTAAATAAAAATCGCCGTGGTGAACTTTTTTTCTATTTCCATCATCAAGTTCTTGCAAGGTATGTACTGTTCACTTTTGAAAATGAACAGAAGTAATGATTATTAGCAGTATATTTAACATAAGTGTTAAAATTAATTACCTTTCACCATGATTGTTTTGGGACAAGGTTAAAAGAAATAACATTTTTAGCCAAAATAAGTTGCTACAGAGTATGGGGTAATGCCTTTCCTACATGGGATGAAAGCTAAGGTAATGTTTACAACTGTAAATTGCACATACATGATGGAAAGCTTGGGAGCATTTGATGATAGCATATCTGTAAAACATTGAGTGATAACCTAATTGTTTCAGCATAAATTAATATGGTACTTACAGAGAATTTCTGCATGCTTGTAGCACAGTAACAGATTGATTAATTCCCATAAGTTGTCCACCCACTCACACTGTTTCTGTAAAATGTACTGTCTATCATCCAGTTTCTGAGAAACAAAGTTTTCTTCACATGACAATTGGTAGTCACTATGATCATTTGTTTACTACCTGCATAAGATTTGTTCAGCATATATGTTTTGTTTTATGACAATAACCATCTTTAAACATGCTGAAGAAAAGGAAAAGTTTGACAGAAAAATTCTTTTTCCACAGATTAGTAATAACAATCATTCATGAGGCAAATGGTGTTCAGTTGGATCTGTTTGATATTTATAGAATAAATGTTTGCCAGTACATCAGTTGTTACTTTCATACCAGTTAAAACAACATTGTCACTGAACCACACGTATTACACAAATGATAAGTTCCACAATGGACCACATAACATTTTTAATAGTTTCAGATTCACTAACAAAAAAGCAAGTTCTCATCAATAAATCTCATTTGTGGTTACTTCCAAAAAAAATCAGTTTTTATCAGAGTGTTTTTTTTGTGTGTCTTTTTAATTTCAGTCATTTAACAAAGTTGGTACCATAGAAACCTTTACATGGCCAGGATATTCATGCCTGAAGCATTTCTGATTCCTTTGGAACCAATTACCCATGGGCATTGTACTCAGCTGTCATTTTGCCATGCAAGCAGTATGCAAGTGTCATTTCGAAGTGTGTTGTGTTGCATACTGTGTATCTCTTTTGGAACTTATTAAATAATTAACATGGTTCTGGAATCTTTTATCTGGTTGGAAATTGAACACAATAGCCTATTACACATAATTAATTGTTTAGTCCATCCTAGGCTGTTACTCTCTGAATGATGTGTAGCTCACCTCTGCTCTGTGCCATCACTACAAAGTGCATGAAGGATTTTGCTCAACGAATAAATTTCAATAATTTCATCGTTCCTATACTAACATAGATAGCACTCAAAACAAAGGGACTGAAAGCCCACCTTAAGGCAATGAACTTGCATTCAAGAGTTGTACCCAATCTGGTGATTCAGATTTAGATTTTCTGTGGTTTTCCTAAATTCTTTATGCCAAATTGTTGCAAGGTAGTTTAATTGAAAAAGAACATAGCTTATTTCCTTGCACAGCTTTTATCTATACTCTACTTCCTGTCTAATACTCTCATCATCAGTAAAACACTATCTTTTTATACCATGGAGCTACAAACAACACTGAATGGTGTGATAAATTAATTCAATGGATTTGTTTTACGGTTTCAAAAAGGTATTTGAGATGCTAAAAATATGGTTAAGTATTTCCGGACCTGAGTAGTAAAGGGTGTGTTTTATCACAGTTGATCATCAAACTGTTGTGAATACAAGTCGATAAGGCAAAGGAGATCTGTTTCTGGGTGATTCTGGTTGAATAGTTTCTGTGTGTCAGAGTGCTGACAAGACAGTCAGAATATGGAAGAAAGACAGCTTGTACCTCTAGATGTGGTTTCTGCAGGTGGCCAGGTCACTTAGGAGGGCCTTTTGGTGTGCAGTGGGTGGTAGCTGTTGTGTGGATGATTTGTTAGTGATGTGATTTAATGTCAAGAGAGATTCTTATAAAGCCATCATTGAGGTGAAATCTGGTTTGGTGAACATGAGGATCACCACGAAAGGAGGAGGTTGTGTGTCCTTGCTCTGATCCCAGATCACAAAGGTGGTCTCAATGATTATGAAACAGTTGAGTGTTTTAGGACTCTGTCTACAAATAATTCTTGAAGATGACCAAAGGAAAATTTGGCATTGGACATGTATGAGATGTCCATGGCAGCATTGCAAATTTGTTTGTTAGTGATGTCTTCAAAGTGGAGGTATTTATGTGTGAGAATGTGGTCACACTTACCAGAAAAAGTTGGGGGATTGGTGATAGTCAAGTACTAATAAAAGCAGCCTTCCTTTAGGCCAGGTGTAGGAATGTTGAAGTAGCAGGAACTGGCATAGCCAGTGACTATAAAAGGTGTTGGCACATTGATGTAGAGAGTATTTCACTGTGGGTGTAATAAGCAGTTACAATGGATGTCCCTGATGGTATGGTTTAGGGACCTTGGAATGCATGTGGAATGTAAAAGTGTGAGGAATTACGTAGAGTCTTTGTCTGCATGGAGAATCACTAAGATTGTATTTGTTTGATGGTAGTGAATGGTATTTGTTTATTGTTTACACTAAGGAATTTACACTACTGCAGTGACATTAAATGTTTTTTTCTTATTCTTCACATGTCTTTATTTCATCTTTACAGATACAATTTTGAGCGATTATCCAACAAACTTGGCCGTGTGAAGCGTCTACTGAATTGGCGTGAACCTGTAGAGGAGGGATACTTTCCAAAGCTGGATAATGTTGTCTCTAGTAGAGTTTGGCCACAGCGTCATTCAGGTGCTATCCTAAGGGTAAGAGATTCCTCTTCCATATGGTTCCAGAGCAACATTGTCATTATTTTTCACAGAAAAGTTTGTGTTTTTATAGTAAATGCATAAGAACTTTAAGAAACTTCTGACATAAAAGATAGATTTACAAATGTCCGTATTGCTTTTAAGAACCCAGATTCCAGCACAAAGTCTTGATGATTCATTTAGTCATCATGATCAGTAACTGCAAGTAATAGTTTTGATTAAAAAACACAACATCTGACAAGGTTGATTATGTCATCTTCCAAAATACTGAGCAGAATAATACGACTGTCAACTCACAGGACACCTGCCAGTCACACTAGGGAAAGTTCAGAAATCACAAGTTACAAGGTTTTTAAATTTCATATGAATAAATATTTAAAATTGATAACTTATGGCTTCTTGTGATGAACAACATTCAGCATATTTAAAACTGTAATGCTTTTACTTGTGGTATTACCCTGTGATCTTAAACTTAATTAAATCTATTATTAAACTACAAGTGGTCATTTTTATTTTAATATTATTTACAAACACTTTAAATTATCTATAGCTGTTTGCTCCTCCACACCTTGTCCATTATACAGTTTCATCCAGCCAATATCGGTTAATGTTATAGTGGTGTTTGCAAAACAGTTATGTGAAGAACATAATTATTCCATAACAGCATGAGCAACATTTCTGAGGAGCTGACTAAATATTATTTTCAATTCAGATATATATCTAAATTTATGTGGCTGGAAAAACATATCAAGAATTTTAATTCTTCATGCAGGATGTAAATCGAGTACTCCAGCGACTTAAAGTTGACATCCAGGACATGGAAAGGTGGCGTGACCGGCTGTATGAGGCCATCCACAGTGGAGCTATTATAAATGTAAGTATTAAAATTATGGAAATTCTAGGGTCAAAATTATTATCAAACAAGGGATAGCTGACTGATGCTTGTTACATAGACATGTGTAAGGAAACAAAGTCACTAGCTTCTGAGCTATAATTGTTTTCCATTTTAAGTATCTCTCTCTCTCTCTCTCTCTCTCTCTCTCTCTCTCTCTCTCTCTCTCTCTCTCTCTCTCTCTCTCTCAGATTCATTTGTAATACACCTAAGTAAAACAAAGTACAGTCTGTCGAGACTGACAGTAGAAAACTCTTGGAGTTGATCAATTTGTCAATGATACATAAAGGTGTCCTCTATAGTGTAGATAGGGACCAATGGACAGGAGCCAGTAAGGTCTCAGGGTGTTGTACCGATCCCCCTAACCAACAAGTTTGATGTGTTGCTTTTGACTGAAACTGAGCTAGTGGGATTCACTTCACCTGTTTTGGGAAGCCTGTTTTGGCAGGCATAAGGAGGAGGCAAACATAAAAGTTAGGGATCTACTAATCATTGTCAGTTCAAACTTACAGCAAATGCTGGTACCCTTTAGGGTAATAGCAGCAAGGAGCTTGAAAGGACACCAGTGTGTATGCCTGGGGGCCTCACTTCAGCCTGTTGAAGAGGCTATTTAGACAGACATTGAGGGAACAGGGTGCAACCAACTGCTGATTGTGGCACACACTGGAACAAATTATGCCTGTCATGTGAGCTCCGAGGTCATTCTTGGGTCATTACACTGACTGTCTGAGAAGGTTGAGAAGGCCAGCCTTGAGCATGGAGTTTCAACACAGCTCACAATTTCAGCATTGTTCCCAGAACTGATCATGGCCCTTTGGTTCTGAGTCAAGTGGAAGGACTGAACCAGAGGTTCTGTGACAAGCTAAGCTGCAACTTCCTGGACTTGTGCCGTAGGGTTGACAACTGTAGGGCTGCCCCAAATTTGTCAGGTGTGCACTATACATCAGAGGCTGCTACTCAAATAGCTGTATGTGGGTTGCACAGAAGGCTTTTTTAGATTACGCAACTCTCCATCCAATGCGGATAATGATAGTTGTAGGAAAACTCCGAAGTATAAGTGCAAGATCGAAAGACACGCCTCCAACAGGTGAGAGTATTAAAATCCTAATTGTAAACTGCTGAAGCACTCACAGAAAAGTGCCAGAGTTTGAAGTGTTAATGAAAAGCAGTGAAGCTCACATAATACTAGGTACAGAGAGCTGTTGAAAAGTGAAATTTATAATAGGTACATTTTTGAGGAAAATTTAAGTGTATATCAAAAGGATAGGCAAATGGAAAATGGAGGTGGTGTATTTGTTGCAGTAGACAAGAAATTCAAATCCACTGAGACAGAAATTGAAGCTGCATGTGAGATTGTTTGGGCAAGACTCAGTATCAGTGTTAGTCATAAAATGATTATTGGATCCTTCTATAGCTCACCAGACTCGCCTCTTGGTGCAACTGAAAGCTTTAGAGAGAACCTCAGTTCATTTGTACATAAGTTCCCCACTCATACTGTAATTATCAATGGAGACTTAAATCATCCAACAATTAATTGGGAAAATTACAGTTTTGTTAGTGGTTGGCTGATAAGACATTCTGTGAAACTTTACTAAATACCTTCTCTGAAAATTTCCTAGAACAGATAGTTACCAACCTCTCTCATAATGGAATGGATTGGATCTAATGGCAACAAATAGACCTCACTTCTTTGACGATGTCTGCATCGAAACTGGTATCAGTGACTATGAACGGCAGTTGTGGTAACAGTGATGACCCAAGCAGAGAGATATATATGTGGGGTAAACTACATAAAATATCATCACTGTGAGGAAACTTCTAAGGAAGCAGAGATTACTGCATAATAGGTGTAAAACAAAGCATGGGGCTATAGATAGAGAGATGCTGAATGAAATGGGTTTGGCTGTCAAAAGATCAATGCCTGATGCCTTCAATGACTACCGTAGCAGAATATTGTCAAGTGATCTTTCACAGAACCCAAAGAAATTGAGGTCATATGTAAAGGCCATTATTAGCACCAAAGTTAGTGTCCAGTCCCTAATGAATGAGGTAGGAATTGAAAAAGAGGATAGAAAAGCAAAAGCTGAAATGCTTAACTCCATTTTCAGATGTTCCTTTACAAAGGAAAACTGAGGAGAATTGCCCCAATTTAATCCTTGTACCACTGAAATATGAATAAAATAAGTATTAGTGTTACTGGTATTGAGAAATAGCTGAAATTGTTAAAATTGAACAAAGCTCCAGGCTCTGACGGAATCCCTGTCAGATCCCGTACTGAATTTTTGGCTGAGTTAGCCCCTCTGCTAACTATAATCTACCATAGAACCCTCAAACAAAAAATTGTGCCCAGTTCTTGGAAAAAGGCACAATTCACACCTGTCTACAAGAAGGATAGAGAAGTGATCCACAAGATTGCTGTCCATTATCCTTGACATCAATTTGTTGTAAAATCTTGGAACATATTGTGAGCTCAAACATAATGAGGTATCTTGAACAGAATTACCTTCTCAATGCCATCCTGCACGGATTTTGAAAACATCTATAAGTGAAATCCACCTCACACTTATCTCACATGATAATGCTTTGGATCAAGACTTCCAGGTAGATGCAGTATTTGTTGATTTCCGAAAAGCATTTGTCTCAGTACTGCAGCTATGCTTACTGTCAAAAGTACAATCCTTAGGGGTTTCAAATGGAATTTGTGACTGAATTGAGGAGTTTTTGGTAGGGAGGAAACAGCATGTTTTCCTGGAAGGAGAGTCATCATGAGATGTAGAAGTAACTTTGTGTGTGCCAAAGGGAAGGGTGCTGTTCATCTGTAATGAAGTACTATCTGAAAGATGCTGCATAAATATTCAATCAGATCTTGATAAGATTTCAAAGTAGTCCAGATATTGACAACTTGCTCTAAAATGTTCAGAAATGTAAAATTTTGCACTTCACACAACTAAAACAATGTATTATCCTATGACATAATGTCGAATCACTGCTGGAATCTGCCAACTCATACAAATACCTGGGTGTAACACTTTGTAGGGATACTAAATGGAATGATCACATAGGTTCAGTCGGCAGTAAATCAGGTGGTAAACTTTGGTTTATTGGTAGAATACTGGGGAAGTGCAATCAGTCTACAAAGGTGATTGCTTACAAATCACTCATGCAACTGATTCTAAAATATTGCTCAAGTGTGTAGGATCCATATAAGATAGGACCAACAGGGGACATTGAATATATACAGAGAAGGGCAGCACAAATTGTCACATTTTTGTTTAATCCAGGGGACAGTGTCACAGAGATACTGAAGAAACTGAACTGGAAGCCTCTTGAAGATAGGCATAAACTATCTTAAAAAGTCTGTTAACAAAGTTTCAAGGACTGGCTTAATATGATTACTCTAGGAATATACAGCAACCCCCTACCTGTCACTCTTATAGGGATTGTGAGGATGATAATTACTGCATGCTCAGCGTCATTCAGACTAACTTCTTACTGCACTACATGTGTGTATGGAACAGGAAGAAACCCTAATAATGGTACAATGGAATGTACCCTCTGCCATGCATTTCATTGTAGTTTGCAGAGTATAGATGTAGATGCAGAAGATCATTTGAAAAATATGTACATCAGCTCATAAGGAAACTTCATCCAAGTAAAGATAGTATAAAAATTTGTACTAATATTTTTGAATATACTTTTTGTCTTATGCAAAAAATACACTTTTCTTCTTCACATCCAAATATGTTATGCATTATTGTGGCATCTATTGCATTACTTTATGATGAAGTAGGCACATTACAGAGTTATAATTTACCAGGATATCCTTACAGCTTATTGTGTTCCTCATTTTACCTCTGTTGTTGGAGGAATCCAACTTAGCGAAGATATTATGTAGCATCCTCTACAAATGGAAAATTGAAATTAGTACTGCATTTATTATGCAAATTTTAACTCTGTAACATGCCCCTATAGAATACAATAATTCAACGGAATAACTAGTGAGCCCATTGATGATACTACAAAAATGGCAAAACATTATTAGTAAGAAGAAGATAAAACTGTGTTTTTGCATAACATATACCTTCTCTCAAAAAATATTTATGTGTATACAGGAAAAACTGTGAGTAGCCTGTAGTTACAGTTATTCAAGATCACTGTCTTCTTGCTGAGATATAAGGTACTGTTAATGTCACAGGGAGGAAAAAATCTCAGACTTTCAGAACAGTGGTACTTTGTCTAGAGTATATGCAGAAGAGGGAGAGCAAAATATGTGCAAGCATTTTAAATGTCAACACAGGAAAGTAATTCAGGACCACTGCTCAAGGTAGAATGAACTGGAAGTTAACCATGGAGTGTAAAAGTATAATTGGTACTGAATGAAAATGAACTCAACATCTTCTTTCCAGTCAGCAGAAAATTGAAGGATGCTTATCAAAGTTAACAGATTTATGAAATTTCAGAAGAATCCAACCCTTTACCCTATTTTGTTTGACAAAGTAATCCCCATTATAAAAACTAGTGAATATCAAAACATTTTGTATTATTCTCTCAGAATACTACCCTCTGGCAAGAAGACAAGAATTTTTCTATTATTACATAATTGAATTTTTGTGTTTGGATGTACCCTACAAATTTTCTTTTATGGTGAAGATCAGAGCATCATACAGTTTCATGTAAAAACAGAATTTTATGTAAATTGAAGGTGGAGGGGGGAGAAAGGAAAGGGAAGGAACTATTGATATCAGCTGCATCACGACTTTATGCAGAATGAGTGACCATGAGTGAAAATTTGTGCTCAACAGGCATTCGAATGCCGGATCTCTTCCTTACTAACCAGTTGCCTTAACCACTGTGTCACCCACACACACTGTTTATCAGAGCTGCGCAGACTATCGTGCCACACCTCTCAGCTTACCCACATTCCCACATAGTGCCACCAATCCAAAATACCTTTCCATGTCCTCCATGCTTGCTGTTTTGAGATTACCACAGGAGATTGGATGAAACTGTGCATACACACTGAAGGTGGTGGATTTGTTTTCCATGAAGACGAGTCAGTTATACATAAATGTATGGTGTCTGTTCTCTCAGACATGTCCAAAAGAACAGACACCACACATCCATATATGATAGAATTTTGTGTTTATGAGAACTGACAAATGAAATTTACAGAAAACAAGGAAGGGAGATTGGGTTTAGTGTCTCATCGACATGAAGGTCATTAGAGCCAAACCACAAGCTTAGATTGTGTCAAGGGTGGGGAAGGATCTCAACTGCGCCCTTTTAAACAAACAATTTAGGGAAATCACAGAAAACCTAAATCTGGATGGCCAGACATGGGTTTGAACTGTCACACTCCTGAATGCAAGTCCTGTGTGCTAACCACTGTGCCACACCACTTGGTAAAATTTATGGATGTAACATGCTAACAGCTAACAGCTGCAAAATACTAACGCGAATTCTTTACAGACGAATGGAAAAACTGGTAGATGCAGACCTTGGGGAGGATCAGTTTGGATTTCGTAGAAATGTTGGAACACGTGAGGCAATACTGACTTTATGACTTATCTTAGAAGAAAGATTAAGAAAAGGCAAACCTACGTTTCTAGTATTTGTAGACTTAGAGAAAGCTTTTGACAATGTTGACTGGAATACTCTTTTTTAGATTCTAAAGGTGGCAGGGGTAAAATACAGGGAGCGAAAGACTATTTACAATTTGTACAGAAACCAGATGGCAGTCATAAGAGTCGAGGGGCATGAAAGGGAAGCAGTGGTTGGGAAAGGAGTGAGACAGGGTTGTAGCCTCTCCCCGATGTTATTCAATCTGTGTATTGAGCAAGCTGTAAAGGAAACAAAAGAAAAATTTGGAGTAGGTATTAAAATTCATGGAGAAGAAGTAAAAACATTGAGGTTTGCCGATGACATTGTAATTCTGTCAGAGACGGCAAAGGACTTGGAAGAGCAGTTGAACGGAATGGACAGTGTCTTGAAAGGAGGATATAAGATGAACATCAACAAAAGCAAAACGAGGATAATGGAATGTAGTCAAATTAAATCGGGTGATGCTGAGGGAATTAGATCAGGAAATGAGACACTTAAAGTAGTAAAGGAGTTTTGCTATTTAGGAAGTAAAATAACTGATGATGGTCGAAGTAGAGAGGATATAAAATGTAGACTGGCAATGGCAAGGAAAGCGTTTCTGAAGAAGAGAAATTTGTTAACATTGAATATAGATTTATGTATCAGGAAGTCGTTTCTGAAAGTATTTGTTTGGAGTGTAGCCATGTATGGAAGTGAAACATGGACGATAACTAGTTTGGACAAGAAGAGAATAGAAGCTTTTGAAATGTGGTGCTACAGAAGAATACTGAAGATAAGGTGGATAGATCACGTAACTAATGAGGAGGTATTGAATAGGGTTGGGGAGAAGAGAAGTTTGTGGCACAACTTGACTAGAAGAAGGGATCGGTTGGTAGGACATGTTTTGAGGCATCAAGGGATCACAAATTTAGCATTGGAGGGCAGCGTGGAGGGTAAAAATCATAGAGGGAGACCGAGAGATGAGTACACTAAGCAGATTCAGAAGGATATAGGTTGCAGTAGGTACCGGGAGATGAAGCAGCTTGCACAGCATAGAGTAGCGTGGAGAGCTGCATCAAACCAGTCTCAGGACTGAAGACAACAACAACAACATGCTAACAGAATGTTGTATTTGAACCTGCTGTTCACATGTATTAATTTCAGGCTTAAGTATTCATACTAAAAGTTCCTAGAGAGTAATACCAAAGAATAAACAGAGGTAAAGAAACAGAATATATGACAGAGTTTAGCAAGAATGTAATGATATTAATGAAAAGAAGAAAAGCTGATATTCTGTAAGACTCAATTGGAAAAAAATTGGACAGTCTGAAAAGAAGAGCTAATAATAGGTAGAAAATTATTCAGACTCAGAATAAGTGTATCTTTTTATAGAGTGGACAAGATGGAATTGAGTAATTCATATAAATGCATCACAAAAGGGATAAAATGAAGATTATTGTTCAACATCATGACAGTGATAAGTCATTAGAGATAAAGGATAAATTCAGATTGTCAAAGGGTGTCAGCATTGTCCTTTTCAAAGCAAAAATTGCATAATATGCCTTCAGTCACTTACCCAAATACCATAGAGAACCCAAGTCTGGTTGGCCAGATGGAGATTTCAAACCCTATCATCCTGAATTTGCTACCTATATCATGTTACCCATTACCACAAAACAGGGGCAGCTAGGAAAAGGGTGGGCAGTACAATATAGTGAAAGACCCATCTCTAGTTTCATCTCTCCTTGCAATTCACGTTAGACAAGTATCATTAATGATTTTGCTAAATAGTTTTTTTTTTCAATTAACAGTGTTTTATCCCCTCTAATCACTTTTTCAGAAACATCTGGCACAGAAGGAGAGAGATATATTTGTCTCTTCTCTTTTACTACGCTTGTTCTCTCTCTCTCTCTCTCTCTCTCTCTCTCTCTCTCTCTCTCTCTCTCTCTCTCACACACACACACACACACACACACACACACACATGTGTATTTTACTGAAAAGAGAAGGAAAGTTGCTACTTACCATATAGCAGAGATGCTGAGCTGCAGATAGGCAGCTTTCGACCATTAAGGCCTTCATCAACAATAGACTCACAGACACACCCACCCACCCACACACACACACACACACAAATGCAACTCACACACATGACTGCAGTCTCAGGCAACTGAAACCACACTGCGAACAACAAGACGAGTGCATGATGAGAATGGGGACTGGGTGGTGATGTGGAGGAACAGAATGGTGGGGATGGTGGACAGTGAAGGGCTGCAGGTTAGGCAGAGGGTACAGGAGTGGTGGTGGGGGTGGGGGGGTGGAAGTAGTGGAAAGGTGAGAAATAAAAAGACTGGGTGTGGTGGTGGAATGACAGCTGTGTAGTGATGGAATGGGAACAGGAAAGGGGCTGGATGGGTGAGAACAATGACTAATGAAGGTTGAGGGCAGGAGGGTTATGGGAAAATAGGATGTATTGCAGGGAAAGTTCCCACCTGCACAATTCAGAAAAGTTGGTGCTGGTGGGAAGGATCTATATGGCTCAGGAGGGGAAGCAGTAATTGAAATAAAGGCTATCATGTCTGGCAGCGTGTTCAGCAACAGGGTGGTCCACTTTCTTCTCGGCCACAGTTTGTCAGTGGCCATCCATGCGGACAGACAGCTTGTTGGTTGTTATGCCCACATAGAATGCAACACAGTGGTTGCAGCTTAGCTTGTAGACCACATGACTGGTTACACAGGTAGCCCTGTCTTTGATGGGAGAGGTGGTGGTGGGAGCATGTATGGGACAGGTCTTGCATCTAGGTCTATTACAGGGGTATGAGCCATGAGGTAAGGAATTGGAAGCAGGGGTTGTGTAAGGATGGATGAGTATATTGAGTAGGTTCAGCGGACAATGGTATACCACTGTGGGAGAGGTGGGAAGGATAGTGGGCAGGACATTTTTCATTTCAGAGCACAACGAGAGGTAATCAAAACCCTGGCGGAGAATGTAATTCAGTTGCTCCAGTCCTAGCTGGTACTGAGTTACGAGAGGAATGCTCCTCAGTGGCCGTACAGTGGGACTTTGGGAGATAAAGATAAGGCATGGGAGATTTGATTACTGAGAAAAGATTTGATTACTGTAAAAAGATTATCCTGTAATAAAGTGGAAGAATGTAAACAATATTTGTTTGTAATTTTTGTGGCAATTTTAAAACATTTTGTTTCAATATTTTATCTTAGTTTTAACATAATTCAAAATGGTTTCTCCATTTTTAATTAGTTGTTTTTTATCAAAATCTCATGATCAGTCTAAGCAAGACATTGATAACATATTATTTCAGTCATTAATCCTGATAGTACTACTAGTTAATTTTGTAGCAAATACAACAGGTAAGCTAAATCTATTAACATTTTGTGTAATCAGTTTTCTTCTTTTTTTCTAACTTTTATTTTAGTCAAGAAATGAAATAGTTCAGTTGACAGAATTCGAAGGCATTGACATCCTTGGTAACCTGCTTGAAGCAAGTGCACTTTCTCTTAATCCAAACTACTATGGTGACCTTCACAATTTTGGACATGTGTTGATGGGCTATTGCCACGATCCTGATGGTAGACATCTGGTGAGTAATGTACTATGTTGTAACTGAGTTACCAAGGCAAATGACTCATTAAATAATAGTTACATGAAACATGTGTAGAAATAGAAAGATATATGTCACTTTGTGTGTGTGTGTGTGTGTGTGTGTGTGTGTGTGTGAGAGAGAGAGAGAGAGAGAGAGAGAGAGAGAGAGAGAGAGAGAGAGAGAGAGAGTGAAAAGTGTGGTATTATTTGAAAGGCAGGTGGGGTAGGTGAAAAACTCTCTTAACCAAGAAAGGAATCACTAACAGATAAAATAAACTGAAATTGGATATGGAAGAGAAGGATTCTCCATTAAAGTGGTGGAAAGACAAAATTACTTGTGTACAGACGAACTGATGATGTAATTCAATTTTTTGTTTGAAATCTTGAACTTTGACATACCTAAATTAAGAAATAATTTTGACTTACCAAAGCTAAATATCAATTACAAAATATATAATCAAAAAAGACAAGCATGTACTGCAAACAGTAGTAATGCAAGAAAGTGATTTTCCAGTGTTGTATCTATGAAGAATTGTCAGCAACAAAATGAAATTAAAAATACAGAAAAGCAATATAAATGTGATATTAAATTATGAGACTCTTAAAGTTCTTGAATAACAGTGTATGCTGATGCATTAAAGCTTCAATAACAGTTCCATATGAATGAAGGACTATGTGGCAAAAAAATTAAGCTTGGAATAAATGAAAGAGAGACAAGGCAAAATGAAAACTCATCATTAATAACTAACATCAAAGAGTTTGGTCATAGAAAGCGAGATATGTTTTAAAAATACAAATATCAAAAAATATCACTGGTGGGGGACAATTTCTTCTGTTAAAGAAACTGACTGGAGCTATATTATGAAGTCAGACTAAGGAGTGAGGGAACTGTATCAAAAGACTGTAAGTTATCCAACAAGGCTTTAAGCCCAGGATTGAGATACGAAACATTTTGATCATAAAACTATCCCTATATTGCAGAGGCAACATGAATTAGTGTAACACAGCAAAGTGAAAACACAGGCACTCTTTACTGTAGTGTAGAAAGAGAGGGGGCATCTGAGGATAACACCATTGTCAAACAGCATCTAGAACACAACAAATAATTCTGACAAGAAGAAAAATCTGCGTATGATAATCAGTCACCAACCAAAACTGCACTAGACCATTAAACAATGGATGTAGTATCAGAAGTATTGTTAAATAAAATGGAAAGAAACAGTCCACATGGGAAAAATATATTAAGAACAAAGATACCATGACTTACCAAGTGGGAAAGCACTGGTAGATAGGCACAATAAAAAAAACACACACACACACACACACACACACAAAATTTCGAGAGCTTTCGCAACCCACAGTTGCTTCATCAGGAAAGAGGGAAGGAGAGGTAAAGATGAAAGGATGTGGGTTTTAAGGGAGAGCGTAAGGAGTCATTCCAATCCCGGGAGCAGAAAGACTTACTTACCTGAGGGGGAAAAAAGACAGGTATACACTCGCGCGCACACACACACGCACACACACACACACACACATGTGGATGGATATGTATGTGTGTGCGAGTGTATACCTGTCATTTTTCCCCCTAAGGTAAGTCTTTCTGCTCCCGGGATTGGAATGACTCCTTACCCTCTCCCTTAAAACCCACATCCTTTCATCTTTCCCTCTCCCTCCCTCTTTCCTGACGAAGCAACCATGGGTTGCAAAAGCTTTCGAAATTTTGTGTGTGTATGTGTGTTTATTTATTTATTTTTTTTTTAAATTGTGCCTATCTACCAGCACTTTCCCACTTGGTAAGTCATGGTATCTCAGAAGTATTGTTATGTAGACATGACAAAAAGCCACTATTGAGAGTATAATCTTCATAGCTTATTTTGGTATATCACTTTTATTGTTAGTCAAGCCCTAAATAATAATAATTGTTATTTGCTCATAATAACTGTACCGTCTTGGACGATGTAATTTTTGTACATTTACACTTATGCCATAAATATAAGCCATACATACAAAAAGTTGCACATTTGGTATTGTATCTTCAAATAAATATTTACATTATTAATTTACTGATCCTTTCTACATAAAAAATACCACCATAGATAATCTAGTTGAGATATCTGATACTGATTCCAGTGTGGATGGAGTCCAGTATTCATGTTTATGTTGTGCTTTCTATCTGCAGTTTGCGCTGCATCATGCACTCTATCCGTGGTATGCGCCAACCAATAGTAGCGACTGTGGTGCTTTCTTCTAGCCACAGTGGTTCTGAACATTGTGCACATACGTTGTGGTTATCATCCATTGTTAATCTTGCTGTATGACAGCGAAGTGGCACTAGTCATTTTATCTTCTGACTGTTTCCATTTAAGCCCTCTTGTGATCTAGGAAGTTCCATTATTGTGGTGTGGTGTGTCAGGCATTCTGCCCAAGGGCTGTGTTTGCCAGGAGTGGCTGCAATGTTATTTTGAGGCTTATGGTGCCCAGATTGCCACTCGAGACTTGACAGAACATTCTCGGGGTTGAGTCGGTTGACTGAGGTACTATTTCAAGTGCATCCTTTATTATATGTAAGAGACAGTTGTATCTTACTACATCTTTATACTTGTGTCCCCTGGAGTCTTGATGTTGCCTTGATTGCATCTACACAAGTATGAAGGTGTAGTTAGAGAAAACAGCCAAGTACATGTAATAATGGGGACACGTGAAATAGTACCTCAGACAATAGACCCAATACCTGAGGACTTTCTGCCGAGTCTCGTGTGGCAATCTGAACATCATTGGCCTGAAAATAACACTGCAGCTGCTCCTGGTGGGCACGAACCTTGTACAGAATGCCTGACATAGCACACCATGATAACAGAATATGGAAGTTGGAATGAATGATAACCACAAAAGTATGCACACAGCATTCAGAACTGCTGCAGTTAGGTGAAAGCACTACAGTCGTTGCTACTGGTCAACTCATACCATGGGTAGAGTTCAAGATGTGGCACGAACCACAGATAGAGCACCCAGCATAACATAGACGTACATATCAGACTCGTTCCACACTGGAACCAGCATTAGACGACACCTGAAGAAAATTGCAAGCCACACAATTGAAATATCATGCAACAAAATTGTGTTGACCTAAAGATAAAAGTGTTGGTTTATTCTGGTAATTTTCACTTCTTGTAAATAAATGTATATGTTGCAGAAGCCTTTCTTTTTAAGGATTTTGGAATTCCCAGTACATTTAATTATTACTGACAATAAAAAATCTGTTTCAGCTGAGCAGTTACACACACAATCAGATTACAGGACACAAAAATAATTTTTATGTAGGTTGTGTCCTCCTTGTCTATGGTTCAGAGTCGAGTTATGTAGTCTGTTGCAATGTTTCACATCTAACATAAAGCAAGAAACTGGGAATCCCAACCATTTCAAAAAGAAAATCGAAAATATCCCTCATTAACTACACTTTCTACAAATTAACATAATATCTGGATTTAAGAATTGAAAAGTTGTGTTAGTTATGTCGCCTAGTAACAGTGTTCATTGTAAAGCTGCATGACAAGTCTGAGGGGGAGTCAAATGAAAAATTAAAAGTTTAATTAAAAATCAAAGTTTCTTGCCATTGTTCTGTAAGTTCACAGTCTGTTAGCATAAGTTCACAGTACTGTTAGCAGTGATGTAAGGAATGCCCTATAGGTGGCAACATACCACAGACATCCAAAACATGGGCACAATACCAGTTCAGAATGGCTGCCCCACTTCCAACATGCACCAAGGAAGAACAGTGTTCTGTCATACATATTCTGAGCAGTGAAACTACAAAACCTATTGAAATCCATTGGCATATGAATGTCCATTATACTGATGCAAGTGTATGAGTGAAGAGGGAAGTATAGAAACTGTGTGACTTTTGTGGCAGATGCTCAATGCCCAGATCACAACGCTGTGTTGTGATACCCCAAGTCTACTGCAGCAGTTTAAGCTATTGTGATGGAAAATTGCCATGTGATGGTGGATGAAATAACCACAAATCCTAACATTAGCCATGGCTCAGTGCAACACGGTGGCCAGGAAATGCTTACCTTTACCACTGTCTGCTAAATGGGTGCCACAGCGGACCATTTCAGACCTGAAAGAGCAACCCATTGACATATGTGAAGAACTTTTTGGCACTTTGAAGCTGAAATTGAGTATCTTCCTCATGAGAGTTGCTACAGGAGATGAAACATGGGTACACTACCATTAACCTGAGACAAAGAGAGCTGACTGTCTTTCTGGACAAATGAGGTGTTATCGTGCAACACTACATGAACAGTGCAAACACCATCACCAGTCCATCATATTTCAATGTGTTAAGAAGTCAGCTTCAGTCTGCAATAAGACCAAAGTGACATGGACTTCTAAGTGCAAGTGTCATTTTGCAGCATGACAGTGTTCAGCCTCATAGTCCATGAAACACTTGCAACCATCGATAACCTGCGCATTGATACTCTGCCATGTCCGCTATACTACCGTTCCGATGAAGAGGTGCAGCAGGCAATGCCCAAGTGGCTGTGCACACAACCAAAGGAAATTATTATTTATGAGAGGGAGATTATTATTATTATCTATGACACAGAGACTGTCAAAAAATGATAGACTTTTGTCAATAAAAAAAATAAAAATATATTTAGGGTTTTAATTTCACTGCCCCTTGTAATAATATACAGCATAAGTGAAAATCATGTGAACACTATTTGAGAGAAAGCATGTACTCGCGACTACCAGCATGATTAACACATTCAAGTCAATGTTCAACTGTACAATTTTTGAGGAAACATTAGATATCACACCTTTTATTCTGCCCTTTAGTTCTTCTAGGTCTCTCTCTTTTATACTGTATATGCATTCCTTTACCATACCCCATAACCAGAAGTCACAGGGTGTGACATCCAGAGAATGGGGAAGGGGCACATAAAAATGGTTTGTCATGACCAATTGAATGATTTGGGAATGTCTGATCAAAATAAGCACAGATGGAACTAGCAAAATGGGGCAATGCAACATCCTGCTGGAAATACCCTTCTCATGTAAGTTGTAGGGCATCTTATCAATGGCAAACTCTTTCAGTATTTTCAAGGAGTTATGTACATTCACCATTGGGATTGTAAAAAAAAAAAATGGGCGAAGTACACCAGTAGTGGTCCCAGTACACCATACATTTATCTTCTTAATGTACCTTCTCACTCATGAACAATATCTAGATTTCCAGTACCCCATAAAATTGTGTTAAGATGATGAGCATGACCACTGGCATAAAAGGTAGCTTTGTCACTGAAAATCACTTACCTAACAATACCTGGCTGGCTGCCAGAATGTCACAGTGTTCTACAAATACAAGTTTCTGCTGCGCAGTCAAACCTTGAACAATTTGTAGGTGATGTGATCACATACTGAGGTCCTTGGGTGGAATATGGGTTGCTGTCCTCTATGGAATCCCTGTATCCAGACTGCAAGGTCTCGTCAGTTTTGATGGACTTCTTACTATAGCTTCCTGCACGATAGCAATGTTTACTCCACTTCTGCCTGTTCGAGGTTTCCTTGCATTTCCCTGATAATTGTCTACTTCTGATCTAGTTGGTACAAATGTTTGGTAAATGCAATGAATAGTTAAATGAATTGATGGCCATCTGTCTGGAAATCTTTCTGCAAAGCTTCGATGCACTTCTGTCACTGAGTGCACAAGTTCCTTTATGCTTGCAGTCACTCTTCCCTGCTCCAGTGTGAGTCTGTCAACCATGCTTACTAATAACATGAAATAGAAAAGTAACAAAATTATGACTGTTCACATAATTTTGACTCAGCCATGGGTACTAACAACCTGTCACAGAAAACAGAGCAAAACTAAGATTGTTCACATACTTTTGACTCAGTCTTGGGTACAAACTAGATGGAATAGAAAATGAAACAAAATTAATTTGATTCACATATTTTTGTCTCAGTCTTGGTCACTAACAACTGGAAATAGAAAATGAAACAAAATTGACAATGTTCACATAAATTTGGCTCACCCTGTGCTACAAACAACAGCCAGTATTGACTGGAGGGTGACTGTTTTGTTTAAAAGAATACCATTGTCAGCAAGTGGATATTAAGTTACTAGTTGGAGACAAACAGCAGCTGAGGAGGCAGTAGCTTACTTCAGAGTAGCACCTTTATTTCTAATTTTCTTGTTTAAAGTAATCTGAAATAAACATGAACAGTATTAAGTGATGTACTGATTGTTTATTGTTACTACAGTATGTGGATTAATGCTCTATGATTTACTTGTCTCATTCCAACATCCTGTATGTTCTTCTTCTTGACAGGATCTACATAACACTATGAATGAATGAATGAACAACCCTCCAGGACATTGTCTCCAATTACAAAAGTTCTTGGAATGTTGTCTTTCAATACTTATGATGAACTTATTGTGATTATATCTGCTAATATAATAAAACATATATTAGATTATTTGTGCAATAATATTGTAATAAACAGCATTGTCTTTGAATTCTATACTTTGATAACAGGAAAGCTTTGGTGTAGTTGCTGACTTTGCAACAGCCATGAGGGATCCCATATTCTACAGATGGCATGCATTTGTGAATGGCATCTTCCTAGAACATAAGAATCTTCTGCCAAGATACACAGTTCAGCAGGTATGGTTAAAGCTGTAGATTATTTGTAGCTACTTATTATGTTTTCCTTTTAGTCATAGCACATTACATTTATAAAGTGAAGCTTTTTTAAATAACACTGGCTTATGTATTTATACTTTCATGTCATTAAGTCAAGCAGTTTTCAAATTACACACAAAAAAGAGATGTTACAATAATGCATGTAGGAAAGTGTGGCCTTGTTATAAAATGGGACAGAAGCTATGAGTGGCTCTTACTGTGCCCTTTGCTGGTGGCATTCAGAATGTCAGTACTCAGTATGATGCCCAGCATGGCAATATACAGGGTGACCCTGAAGTCTGTTAACATTTGAAAATACACCAATTCGTCGAGCAGATGGAATCAACATAGATTCCAGAAACAGCGATCGTGTGAGACCCAACTCACTTTATTTGTTCATGAGGCCCAGAAAATATTAGGTATGGGATCCCAGGTATTTTCCTTGACTTTCGGAAGGTGTTCGATACAGTTCCGCACTGTCGCCTGATAAACAAAGTAAGAGCCTTAGGAATATCAGACCAGCTGTGTGGCTGAATCATCCTTCTAACTCTCCAGACCTCAATCTGTGTGATCACTTCCTTGTGGGATAGTCGAAGTCGCAAGTCTGACGTGATCATCTGACCTCATTAGCAGAGCCAAAAGACAATATTAGATGACAATTTCTCACCATACCTACTGATATGCTGTACAGTGCTGTTCATAACTTTGTCCTTTGACAAACAGGTGTTGCTGGCGAATGATGGCTGACATTTTGAGCATTTGTTGTAAAAAAACATATTCTTTGCTAAAAATCAATTGTTTTTGTATCACGTGTTGGTCATTTTGTGCACTTATCTACATTATTCCATGAAGTTTCGAATTTTAAATTGTTGGTGGACATTTGGGTTACTCTGTTTAATGCACAATAAAACCTGCCCCCTCCCCCCCAATCCTGTTGATAAGGCTGTGTGGCAGCAAGCTCTGGCCCAGAAATTCTTTGCCTATATTGACCATGCACTTTCAGGTCTAGAGATGGAGCTAGTCCCTCTAAACACATAATGTCTTCACATTGTAAGCATTTGTCTACCAGGCTGGTCCTGTTCGATTATCGGTTGTGAACTTGAATCCAGGCCCATATATGCTAAAAAAAGTTGAACATACCTTTCCCATGGTATTTGCATGGTTGTAGAGGATGAACATTTGGCAAGGTTCATACTCCCTACAAACCTACTACTTACCCATGAGCAAGATGCTATGCTATTGTTTTTTTAATACAATATTCACTGAACCATACAGTGCCTTAATGCCAGGGGATTGCATCTAACAGTAGGTCATGCATGCTGGACAATCTCTGAAAGTAAATGATACACAGTCTGACAGAAGATACATAATCCAGAGGCAGCAGTGATATCTCCAGTTCTGACAGCTGATGTGTTCTTCCAATGTCTTTGGGGACTTAAACCAGGACACTAATCCTGGCATTTGGTTATAGGGCCTAGTTGACATTGCCTGTTTGCCTTTGAATGTTTACTCCCTTCTGACCTCTTCTCCACAAACATAAAATAATTTGGTGGGAGACAGCCAACTGCAAATCTGTAAGCCTGTAATCTGATAATGATTGGGTATGGATAATGTCATCCAAAAGTGTTTGCTGTACCCTGTACCATCTTGCTGCTCTCTCATAAATGCATATAATACATTATCAGAACCCTTAACCTTAGACCTCTAGATATTCTTACTGTTGTAAGCACACAAAGTGGCCTCATTGTATTTTCTCGTTATGTATTGCAATGGTTCTTCTGGGGATCTCAATGATGCCTTAATTTTACGTCTCTATTATAAAGAGAGGATAATAGTTTATACTAGATTATTTCATTCATTTTGTTATTTGTATGTGAAATTACATTTTATTGTCTTTATTTAGTTTCCACTCGTTAAATAACTGCTGTAAAGTTTTTAACATGTGACATATAGAAAATAATGTTTAAAATAATTTTTACCCTTAACCCTCGAGCAGATTTTCATAACATGAGCGGACATGTGGCACAACTTATACACATGTAGTCAAAAGCTGTCATTATGCTAGCAAGGGCAATGTATGAGCTAAATGACAGTTTAATTTTAGATTATTTAAACAACTATACAAAAAAACTATATTACATTGCTAATTTACTATTTGATTAAACAAATAAGTAACTTTCATATCATTCTATTGCTGCAGCTGACAAATCAATCTATCCCAACACTTTGTAAGCACATACAGAACAAAAACACTCTTTCATTGCAATATAAAGGGACAAAGGCTTTATATATTGAAGAAGTATCAGTTATCACAAATTTCCTTCTCCCTACACAGTTAATTGTCTTGCGCATTTTTGAGAAATGCTTTACACTTCTCACATGTACGCACTGTTTTTACATGTCCTTTGCAAACAAAGCTATGGCATGAGTTACACCTTATGATAGTAGATGCGTTTCTTGCTCATACACATGTCACACACCAGCCTCTTTTCTTGGTGGTAGGCTCCTCTCAAATCTTTCAACATGTTGATCTTTGTATTGCACGAGGAAAGTTGCAATGTCAGCAGGAAGTGAAGGAATATTAGCTGCTTCCACTAGTTGAGGCTTCATAAGAGACTGTGCTAAATTTTCCCAGAACATTCTTCTCTTCTTTTTTGGATTTGCCTCATTTGCATGAAAAATTATTTGAGTGTTGATTCCTGCTATATCCATTAGAGCATAGAATACAGCCAATGTCCATCTTCTTGTCACCCATGTGTTGGAATATGCACCTCCCAGCTGATCAACTGTGTCGACTCCTCCCTTTGTTATATCATAATCCAAACCTATTTCTGGTTTACCTGTAACTTCGTCAATGGTTTCAAAATAGTGCATATTTGAAAGTAATATAACTGCCTTGTTTTGTTTCAGCACATACGAAACTAGTGTCATATCATTGTGAAAACCAAATAAAGAGGCGTGGATAGCCATACATTTCCCAGGTAAAAATTCTTGTGGGATCTCGTGTTTGTATTTTCTCAATGTGCCAATAGTTGCTTTTTCCAAAGGCAGTGGGCTAAGGAATAGTTAGTGTACCAATTATCCATTGTAACATTCCTTCCTGAGAGCAGTGTTACAATATCACAGGGAGAATTAGAAACATCATATAGTCCTTTAGGTTATTTTCCACAATATACTTCAATATTACTATTGAAGAATGTTTTAGCATCTGCTAAGACAAAAATCTTTATCCCTTACTTTGCTGGTTTGTTCGGAATATACTGAACAAAAGAACAGTGACCTCAGAAAGTTTGCAACTCTTTGTCTACTGTCACAAATTGTCCTACATCTAAACGTTCTTGCAGTTCACCACAAAGGCATCCAATATTTGCCTTATTGCAGCAAGTTTATCAGTTACTCTTCTTTCTTGCCTTGTACTCTTGTCGTCAAAATGGATACATAATAAAAGGAACAGAAATTGTCACAGCTCTCATAATCTCAATACCAGTACCATCTGCTGTCCACAGTTCAGTGACGTTTGTGTGGTTTGATTTCTTAGTCCTGACAAGATACAGCAATCCCAACAATGTCATTATTTCACACCTTGTAGTTTCCTTAGCATCCCTTTCTCTGGAATATTGTCCACATTCTTTCTTAGATTGAATGTATATGTTCATGTATTTTACAGTTTCATCAATCATTTCCAGGCTATGTATTGTCCATAGAGCCTCTGTTTCACTTGTGGCCCCACTGGCAACACGTGTAGACCCAGAGGATACTTTCACAATATTTTTTCATTTTGTTTTCAAAGTCACATCAAAAATTTTTTTATACCACTTACACATTTGTCCCCTCCAATAACAATACCACCAGTGGAGAGTGGTTATTCAGTCATCTTGTGAATCATAGACTAGATCAGAATCTGAATCGTGGTTACTTCATGTGATAAATTTCTTTTCTTCTTCAGAGTAGTAGTCACCATCGTTTTCATTGTCTGATACAGAGTTGAACTCAGGATCCTCGTTGAGTAACCAATAAAGCTTGTTGTCTGTCAGCTTTGATCTTGCCCTGCACAGTGATATACCCACTTGTTACATGTTATCTTCTGATTTGATGAGAAAGGAACAAAATAAAAGTGAAGGACAAATTACTCACACGACCGGGCGCGGCGTACTTTGTGCACTAAGATGACACACTCACAGTTTATTTTAAATTACTGTAGCTCATGCAAACCTATGACAACACAACTTGCCACAGTGCTGGCTAAAACAATAATGCAGGAATAGGTAAGGGCTTGCTATTGTAAAACAACAATGGAACTGTGCACGACAATGGTATCTGTGGTTGGCACACTTTATACACAGGCACGCCCACTATGAGGGTTAACAGTCTGCAAGCTATATTACTGTACAAAGGCCCACTGAAGTTTAGATTTAACAATTTATACACACATTAGTAACTACAGATGTAATCTAATGTAATGTAACTAAAAACATATGTAGCTTATACATAGCTTAAGGGTTGCTGCAAAGATTACTATACATTATCAACATTTTGTGCTAAACTGATACCAATAACATCATCACAGTTGTTGCATATACAAACTTAGTTCTAAGGCACAAAGCAAGTATTTTAATTATCTCTGGCATTGTAAATCAGCATTCGAATCAGGCATGTTGTTAAGCTCTGAAAAATTTAGGGGGAAGATGATACATAGTTTCTTGAGCACACTGAAAATTTCTCAGCTATGTTGTTTGATATTGAAGGCTATCTGCTATCACTGTGGTACCATCCTTCTTTTCTCATCTGAAAGTGTCTCTAGAATGCTGGGTGATCTCAGCCTTATATCTCCTAAACTGGGTATCTTCTGCTACATTACTGGGCTTTTAAAAATCATTACTGTCATGTCAATGGTGGAGATCTCTCTAGTTCTTTAATTGTACATTTCTGTTCTGAAACATCATCTTAGGATCTGTTATTGAACCTATTTTCCAGCAGTTTGATAACCCACTGATGGTGCTGTGAGCAACCTCTTTTTTTCTTTTTCTTTTTTTTAGAAAATATAAAATAAAATTAATTTGTCATATTTTTGCCACATTCAAATCTGCCAGGAGATTAAAACATATGTGTCAGACTAATTTTGAAAGATTTGATGTTGACTGCATGTTGTAAGAATGTCCAAATCTCCTCTTTCATTTTTCAGACCTACTTGATATGACTGTGCAGGTTTTCAATCTTGTTCCAAAAACATAATCTGTCATCATCTTGTGATTCATTATACCTGTGTTGTACTGAGCATAAAATCACTTAAATTTTAAGCTGTTATTTATGGGAAGGCAATGAGAAAATATATGATGTCTTTCAAATATTTTCTAATGTCAAATACCATGTGTAAAGTCTCACAGAAATATGCATTACTGAAATTTTCTCCACGTTTGAGTAACCATAAGTGGCTAACTTAAAACACTATGCACAGGCAGGTCTGTGAAAAGGTTGTTACCCATATACTTGTTCTGGGATAATGACACTACAATTTTCAACAATTTCTTTCTTTTCATCATTTTGAATGTAGTGCTCTGTCACTAAGGTTTTGTTATTCTACAACCACCCCCCCTCCGCCCCTTGCCATGGTTTTATTTTTTATTGCAGATGACAATTGCTTAACAGTTCTATGTAAATTGCTTTTCCTTCTACTGTGAACACTACAGATAGCAAATTTATATAAAAAGAAAAAAGCTTATTTTTGCTGCCTCTGCTTCAGTCACCATGAACTTTCTAGCCTCTAGCTGCAAGGTCCTTGCTTCTGATATGTTCAGCTGGGTTACCTGAATTTTATGACAACATGACACTAACAATGAGCATAACCAGTGGCAACTGTGACTGCAGTATCATTGTAGACCTTCTTGGACACACCTAGGGATGTTTCTAGGTGAAAGATATTTGTAAACCAGTGTAAGAAAGATGTTGTGAAAGTAAAGCTCATGTATGTCCAAAGATGATGACACCAATAATAATAATAATAATAATAATAATAATAATAATAACAATTACAAAAGTTACCTAAGTTAAAAATTCTATGTAAGAAGAAATTCTTTTTCTTCTGTGTCTGTAACTTCACGGTATACATTCTTGTTGTCTGTTCTGCATTGACTGAAGTATAGCTTTCTGATTTGCACCACTAAAAGTAGCAATTGGGGCTTTAAAATTACACAACTGACAAGGAAAGGTCTCCATGGGTGGGATTGACTTAAACAAACTTTCATAATTTCTTGTGACTGAACAGAACCTTGACATTAGCAAAATTTTCTAAGTGGTGCAATGGTGTAATGGTTAAGTTTTTGGCTAGTATGCTGGGGGACTGTGGGATCAAATCCTGTCAAAAACATTCTACTTCTTTCTTATATATTTACTGAAACCACTGCAATCTTTTTTCTCAATTAATTGATTTAAATACAATTTGTTTCATTTCTAATCCTTTACTGTATCATTTTCATCATAGTTATTAACTTTTTATGTGTGTGATCTTCTTACTCAGTTTTATTCCTTTCTCATTTGGAATCTTCATCCATGTGACTTTAAATATTTGTGTGAATTTACTTTGATTTAATTTCTTCCTTCTTGTTATTTTATATTTTTGTCCATGTTACCACAATTGTTACTCGTTTTATTCATTTTCCTTGAGTTTTGTTTTGATTACCATCCAAAAAATGTATATCTTGTACTGAAAAATAAATTTTTGACATCATTGCACAGCCAATATGAATAGGTTATTATGTATTTTATTTTTTTTATTTGATAGGATATTATTTTTAAACATTTACAACATATAAACAAAGATATTTAAAATTAATTAGACAAAGACTCCAAATGAAAGAAGAAGAATGAAACATGGCAAAAAATACAGCAAATAAAAAAATTTTATACAATGGTTAACATTATTCAGCTAAGTATTATAAATGAAACAAATTTTATTTAAAGCATTTAATTAAATAAAAAGAGTAATTTTAATCCTATCAGTCTGCAACCTTCAGCATAACATAACCTAAATGCTATGGTGTCACTTAGAATTCACTGCTAATTTCATGGCCATAGTCATTCTCCCTTTTCCTACACTCGAATTCCAGTCACCCATTACTATTAAATTTTCGTCTCCCTTCACTATAACTCTGAAATTTTGTTTTGTTGCTACTCATAAACATGGTCCCACCATGGTGAATAGCTGCAGAGTGTGACACCTGGGATCCTGACCTACATCACCATATAGATAGTTTAAAAAACTCAGTCCCCTTCATGGTGACTTCCCCACGGCAGTTCCACAGTATTTGTGGGTCACTATTAATGACATATGGATAATATAACAGTTTTCATGGCATAGTCAATAACTGTTGTTAGTCACTCACAGGGAGGAATCTCTGCTTCCATATACTACTTTCAACTGAGCATTAGTTTCCTCCTCAGTAAAAAGATAATCTTGTGATATGGTGCACATTACCATAAACTGAAGTTACAACCAAAAAACTGCTCTTGAACATAGAGTAATACATAATAAGCAACAAAACAATCTGCAGTCACTGGACACACTTTTGCATGTGCTTTGAATTGTTTTCCATACCAACTATGCTCATTCCTTTGGAATTATGAGATATTTCAACCTATTTTCCCATGTTTCACGTTGTAGTGTTTTTTCAGTTTTATTTTTCTTCTGAAGAATTACAATACATCATTCCAGCTATAAAAGCAAGTACACTGAGAATCAATGATACCATAAGATAAAGAAAAGAAAAGTGACAAGAACTTAGTTTTCCTTGAATGAGATTATATTGTTTTATATAGTTCATTGGGAATTAGTTTTACAAATAGTTATGAACAAAAAATTGTTGATGTGAACTTTGTGGGACATAATTTGACTAACAGAATTACACTTTCTGTCTTTTCCCAAATGTAGCTTGGCTTTGACAAAGTTCGTGTAACAGGTGTAGAAGTCATAGCAAAAGAGTCAGAAAGGAATACGTTATTCACATTCTGGCAATGCAGTGATGTGGATACCTCAAGAGGAATTGATTTTGCACCACGAGGATCAGTGTTTGTTCGTTTTACTCATCTGCAGCATTTACCATTTGTCACTAGAATTTTGGTAAGTGTTAGTGGATTGTCCTCTATTTATTTCAGTGTTAGTATGTAATCATTTGGTTCAAACAATAACTATTATTTTTTTAGATTGAAAATAATGGTCCTCCACGACTGGGAACTGTTAGAATTTTCATGGCACCTAAATTTGATGAACGTGGTCTTTCAATGCTCTTTGAAGATCAGAAGGACCTTTTCATTGAAATTGACAAGTTTGCTGTGCAATGTAAGTCTATAATATAATGAAAATATTTATATATTTTTAAATATTTAATTAATGATTATCCTTTTTTCCCCCTAAGGTAAGTCTTTCCGCTGCCGGGGTTGGAATGACTCCTTACCCTCTTCCTTAAAACTCGCATCCTTTCATCTTTCCTTTTCCTTCCCTCTTTCCTGACGAAGCAACTGCTGGTTGCGAAAGCTCGAAATTTTGTGTGTGTGTTTTTTTTATTGTGCCTGTCTACTGGCGCTTTCCCGCTTGGTAAGTCTTGGAATCTTTGTTTTTAATATAAATATTTAATTAGACATTGTGTCTATCAACATACCATTGCTTTCTCATTTGGTAAGTTAACAGCATCTTTGTTTTTTATATATAAATATATAATTAAATACATAACCTTTGACAACTCTGCTGTTATTAACATCATGATTCTTAGTACTGGTCATGGCTAGCATAATGTTCTTTATTAGACTCTTGATTCCATATTTTTGAATTCTGTATTGAAAAGAAAGTGGTTGATTACTAAAGAAGCCATTCTAATTATACTTGTCTCATATAAGCTGCTTTCTTGAACAGTGTGATGATACCATCATTTAATTTTTAGTAAATTCCAATAATAAAAATTCCAGCATGGAAATAATAATCTGAAAATGAGAAGATGTAACCAGTATCCTGCAGATGGATAATAAATTGTGCAAAGGTTCACACAAAAAATAATGAAAACATACCAGCTTTCAGTCTTTTCTAAGATTAGTATTCCTCCCCCCCCCCCCCCTCTCTCTCTCTCTCTCTCCACATACATGAAATAGTGGAAGGCCAAGAGACAGGAGTAGGGGGGAAGTAGACTGTTCTCAGCAGTCACTTAACTGTGAGGAAGAAAGATTGAGAAACATGAAGGGGAAACAGGAGAACACTGTCAGACAGATGAGGAAAGCGAGTATACAATGTAAAAGTCATATTACTATATAAATATCTAGGTCTAGATTGGGTCTTAGAATCTAATCGACAATGTCAGGTCTTGTAAGCGATGACATCTCAGTCGGAAAATGATTCCAATCCAGGTAGAGAGGAAGTCTCACATTGGACGATAGCGACAGTAAACCATCCACTTCCAGTACTCCCTGTGGCAACATCAAGAGTGAAATTGACTCGACATCCACGAAAAAATATCGGTCCATTCAATATGACACTTTGTGCAGTTCCATTTGTGCCAAGTTTATTCTCCAGGCTTATTATGTGTTTGTAGATTGGGATGCGATGGCGACGTTGATGATACACACGTCGACGAGGTATAGTGCTTCAATGCCGTTGCAGATATAGCACATAGCAGAATGATTCCGCTGATCTGCGTTGGCCACTTTTATACTGAGTGCATGACCTTGATTACATAAGAGCGCTGATAACAGACTTAGCCGCTGCGAGGACCGGTGTGGGAGCATTATTCCGAACGTGTGCTCTAGTTGTTTTAGGAGCACATGTACCCGCTGGCGAGCTGGCCCAAGTGGGTTGCATCATGCAGCCTCGCAGGCACTCAGTGGCCAATGCGGCACTATGTTTTAGATTTTTTTCAAATTATTGCATCCTTGAGCCCCTGTTCACCATATGTACGTCTAGAGAATGGCAGCTTATGCTACAGATCACACTTTATTAATATTTATAGTACAGGGCTATATCACCAGTTACAGTTACATTCTCAGCAAGTACACCAAGATAGTAATATGCCTTTTAGATTGTACACCCGCCCTGTCGTAAAGTTAGTAATGACAAAAAAATACATATATAGATGAAAGGACTTGGTATACTAGCTGGGAAGGTAACTGTAACTGGTGATGTTACCCTGTACTGTAATCATTAATATAGTGTGATCTGTAGCGTCAGCCACCAATCACTAGACGTACATCTGGTGAACGAGGCTCAAGGATGCAACAATTTGAAAAAAAGTATCCTCACCCTCAGTGGGTGACTGTGTGGTGTGCAATGTCTAGTCATTGGTGCGATATTCGTTGCTGGCACAGTGACTACCAAATGGTACATGAAGGTTTTGGAAGATGATTTCATCTCCTTTATCCAAAGTGACCTTGATTTTGACAAGATGTGGTTCACGCAATCCCACTGAAGCACGAGAGTGTTTGATGTCCCAGTAGAGCACTTTGGGGACAGCATTCTGGCATTGGTGCAGTGGTTAGCACATAGGACTTGCATTCAGGTGGATGATGGTTCAATCCCGCGTCTGGCCATCCTCATTTAGCCTTTTAAATGATTTCCCTAAATTTCTTCAGGCAAATGCTGGGAAGGTTCATTTCAAAGAGCATGACTGACTTCCTACCCCATCCTTCTCTAATCTCACGAGACCAGTGAACTCGCTGTCCGGTCTCCTCCCCCCGGAACAACCCTCGAATGACCGTAATATTCTAGGAATCCAAACACATGCAGTTTCTTTTTGTGGGCTTCATTAAAGACAAGGTATACAGCAATAACCCCAAAACCATTTCTGGGTTGAAAACAGCCATTCAGGAGGTCATCAACAGCACTGATGTTCCGACGCTTCAGCAGGTCACACAGAATGTTGCTATTTGTCTGCACCACAAAATCATGTATGATGGCAGGTATATCGAACACGTCATAACATAAATTTGATTACCTGTAGTGATGTTTACATTATGAATAAATTTCAATAATTGTCGCCATGTATGTAACACAATACACAATAAGGTGAAAACTATATGCACTGAGTAGTACAAAGAAAATAACGTGAGGTCCTTACTTTAAGTTTCACTTTCCTTGTTATGCAGCTGTGAAGAAAGAAATAATTTAAAATAATACATATTTGAATTTTTATTTGTGTTAGTACTTTGATACAACAGTGAAATATTACAAATAATATGTTTTTAAATTTGTTTACTAGGTAATAATCAAAAAGAATATGTTCCTTTACATTGTAAATGTCATTTGAAAGTCTGTGACTTTCAACTGCATTTCAAGAGAGTAGGTTGTAGATACATGTCTATAAATTAAATAAATAATATATCTGATATATGTGACAACAAACAAAAATTAAATAAACATTCTCAGAGATATACTGCCAAGAAAAGAAAAATCTAATGTAAAATTTTAATGTTAGCTCACATTTATAGAATTTGTTAAAGTCTCTTTTGTATGCAGTCACTTAATGGCAGCTTGTATGTAGTACTTTACTTGCGAGCAGTAATACTGCAAATTTTTTGTTATATCCAAAAAAAAGTTAAATGCTAGATTCTGACACCTTATTCTTATTGTTGCAGTGAACAGTGGGCGAAACATCATACGTCGTAGTTCAGAGGAGTCATCTGTAACAATACCGTATCAGCGTTCATTTAGGAATTTAACAGGGGTTGGAGATAAACCTGAGGAGGCTTCATATACATTCTGTGGCTGTGGTTGGCCACAACACATGTTGATTCCAAAGGGGCAGGCAGATGGATTACCAGCAGAGTATTTTGTGATGGTGTCTGATGGTGCTCAAGACAAGGTGAATTCTCTATGATGTCTGTGCTGCTTTCTGCGTTGTTTACAGATTTCATTTATTTAAAAATGAAACACTCATAGAAGGAATACGGGTATTACCATGGTCCTGATTTCAGCTAGAAGTATGTGAGAGTAATGTGGGCAATGAGCACAGTGTGAGCAGTAACTTGTGATGACATGTGAAGAAATAGCGTTATGATTTGAATTTGGATAGATTGCAACTCACCACATAGAGGAGGCATTGAGTAACAGACAGGCACATTTAAAAGTAAACTGTTGAATGAGGTGTTGAGCTAAAACTAATGAGATGTAGAAACACATACACATACACATGGCCACTGTCACCTCTGAGCAGTGAGACTTGGTACGTATTGTTATTCCATCCAGGATTTTCCATTGCCTAGATAATATGACACTCATTTTGAAATTAAGTAGGCCTAAACCTGTTGGAGAAACTGCAAAAAGCTGGGAATTTAAGGAGATGGGACCTGGATAAACTGAAAGAACCAGAGGTTGTACAGAGTTTGCAGGGAGAGCATAAGGGAACAATTGACAGGAATGGGGGAAAGAAATACAGTAGGAGAAGAATGGGTAGCTTTGAGAGATGAAGTAATGAAGGCAGCAGAGGATCTAGTAGGTAAAAAGATGAGGGCTAGTAAAAATCCTTGGGTAACAGAAGAAATGCTGAATTTAATTGATGAAAGGAGAAAATATAAAAATGCAGTAAATGAAGCAGGCAAAAACGAATACAAACATCTCAGAAACAAGATCGACAGGAAGTGCAAAATGGCTAAGCAGAGATGGCTAGAGGACAAATCTAAGGATGTAGAGGCTTATTTCAGTAGGAGTAAGATAGATATTGCCTACAGGAAAATTAAAAAGACCTTTGGAGAACAGAGAACTACTTGTATGAATATCAAGAGCTTAGATAGAAACCCAGTTCTAAGCAAAGAAGGGAAAGCAGAAAGTGGAGGGAGTATATAGAGGGTCTATACAAGGGCGATGTACTTGAGGACAATATTATGGAAATGGAAGAGGATGTAGATGAAGATGAAATGGGAGATACGATACTGCGTGAAGAGTTTGACAGAGCACTGGAAGACCTGAGTTGAAACAAGGCCCCGGGAGTAGACAACATTCCATTAGAACTACTGACGGCCTTGAGAGAGCCAGTCCTGACAAAACTCTACCATCTGGTGAACAAGATGTATGAGACAGGCGAAATACCCTCAGACTTCAAGAAGAATATAATAATTCCGATCCTTAAGAAAGCAGGTGCTGACAGATGTGAAAATTACCGAACAATCAGTTTATTAAGTCACGGATGGAAAATACTAATGCGTATTCTCTACAGACGAATAGAAAAACTGGTAGAAGCTGGCATCGGGGAAGATCAGTTTGGATTCCGTAGAAATACTGGAACATGTGAGGCAACACCGACCTTACGACTTATTTTGGAAGAAAGATTAAGGAAAGGCAAACCTACGTTTCTAGCATTTGTAGACTTAGAGAAAGCTTTTGACAATTTTGACTGGAATACTCTCTTTCAAATTCTAAAGGTGGCAGGGGTAAAATACAGGAAGCAAAAGGCTATTTACAATCTGTATAGAAACCAGATGGCAGTTATAAGAGTCAAGGGGCATGAAAGGGAAGCAGTGGTTGGGAATAGAGTGAGACAGGGTTGTAGCCTATCCCCGATGTTATTTAATCTATATTTTGAGCAAGTAGTGAAGGAAACAAAATAAAAATTTGGAGTAGGTATTAAAATCCATGGAGAAGAAATAAAAACTTTGAGGTTTCCCGATGACATTGTAATTCTGTCAGAGACAGCAAAGGACTTGGAAGAGCAGTTGAACAGAATGGACAGTGTCATGAAAGGAGGGTATAAGATGAACATCAACAAAAGCAAATTGAGGATAATGGAATGTAGACAAATTAAGTTGGGTGATGCTGAGGGAATTAGGTTAGGAAATGAGACACTTAAAGTAGTAAAGGAGTTGTGCTATTTGGGGAGCAAAATAACTGATGATGGTCGAAGTAGAGAGGATATCAAATGTTGACTGGCAATGGCAAGGAAAGCGTTTCTGAAGAAGAGAAATTTGTTTACATCGAGTATTGATTTAAGTGTCAAGAAGTCGTTTCTGAAAGTATTTGTATGGAATGTAGCCATGTATGGAAGTGAAACATGGATGATAACTAGTTTGGACAAGAAGAGAATAGAAGATTTGGAAATGTGGTGCTACAGAAGAATGCTGAAGATTAAGTGGGTAGATCACATAACTAATGAGGAGGTATAGGATTGGGGAGAAGAGAAGTTTGTGGCAGAACTTGACTAGAAGAAGGGATCGGTTGGTAGGACATGTTCTGAGGCATCAGGGGATCACCAATTTAGTACTGGAGGGTAGCGTGGAGGGTAAAAATCGTAGAGGGAGACCAAGAGATAAATACACTAAACAGATTCAGAAGGATGTAGGTTGCCGTAGGTACTGGGAGATGAAGAGGCTTGCACAGGATAGAGTAGCATGGAGAGCTGCATCAAACCAGTCTCAGGACTGAAGACCACAACAACAACAAACCTGTTAGTAATTATACACCTGCATGTTTGTTAAGTTTTCATTATGCTTTATTGTGTTATTAAGCTGATGTGTCTGATATCACTGTAAAATGATGTGTGGACAATAAACAACTAACTAATTTGAGTCCAAGCTGATTCCTGCAGTTTTGTGGTTTGATCATTTTGAGACCCATTGTCATAAATGTTCAGTTCATGTTGCATGCCATATCATAGCATCCAAACTGTAAACTTACATTATTAGGTGTTGGCTCCTTAATTTGTGATAATGCATGCTGTACAAGGGTGGTTCAAAAGGTTTCTGACTTTTATTTATAAAATAAATCTTTATTTAGATACAATTGTTAGGCACTAATCAACTTCAAAGTAGTCCCTTCAGCTTCTTCACTCCTCTTGCAATGCTGCTGCCACTGCTGAAAGCATCACTGGTAAGCCTCTTTTGGTGTGTTGCACAGCTGCTCTGTTGTATTATGTATAATACCTTCCCCATTTTGCAATCTGGTCCTTATCATAATCTTTTCCAGTCTACGAAAAAGCCAAAAGTTACTCAGTACTAGGTCAGGGGAACACGGAGATTAACAAACCACAGCTGTGTTGTATTTGGCCAAAAAATCTTTGAATTAATTGAGAATGATGAGTGGATACAATGTCGTGGTGACGGCGCCAACTGTCCTCTGCCCACAAGTCTGGGCACTTGCACTTGCATCGCTCTGCTCCATGAATACAGTGCACAACCATGCTATTTGAGTCAAAAGAGATGGTCAGCATGTCTTCAACACTGTTGTGGATCTGCCTCACTATTTTGGGTCTTGGAGATGATGGATGCTTCCATTGTCATGAGTGGAACTTTGTTTTGAGTCACATCCATACACCCAGAACTCATCACCAATTACTACTGTGTTAAGAGAATTGGGATTACTGTTCACAGCATCAAGTGTGTCCCATGTGATCTTCAAACAAAGTTGGTTTTGCTCTGATGTTAGCAACTTTGGCACAAATTTTGCTGAGATTCTCCTGAGGTCCAAATGTTTAGTTAAAAATGGAGTGAATGGATCCAATACTTATTTTAACCTTGTCTGCATGTTCTCTGAATGTGATTTATCCACTCTGCATCAGCAGGATCCTTATGCAATCAATAACAATCTCACTTGCTGATGTTGAGGACCTGTCTAAACATGCTTCAGTCTCCATTGATGAGCTGTCATCTTTGAAGTGGTTGTACCACTCCTTTATCTGTGTGGTACCCACTGCTTCATTCCTAAGCACTTGTCAAATCTTGAGCATTGTTTCAACTTTAGAATTAACTAGCTTGAATCAAAATTTGATGCAGTAATGTTGTCCCACTTTTTCTGTCATTTTGCCCACAACACAAAATCCAATAACTACCACTTACACATATTCACTTGTCAATGACTAGCTGGCAACTGTTGTTTCTGCAGTCATGAAAAAAATCAGACATGTGCACTATATATGCCAACAAACTTAGAGAGTATCCATGCCCTGACATCATTGTTGGTTTCAGTAGTAAAAAATAAGGTAAGATACTTTTTGAACAGGCTTCATATGCCTATTTAGTGTCCAGAAGGACAGGCATGAGTATTTTACTTTTCTCCTTGTACTTCTAATAAGAATTTTTATGTAAAAATGAGCTTAATAGTTTATTTGCAATGTCTAAAGCCATGTTGTTGTTACTGAAGTGTAGATTCAGAAGATTTTCTTGTTTTGTTCTCAGTGACTGACTAGTAGATTGTAGATCATGTGAAAGCAAAGGTTAAACTTCTTTAGTTAGTGCATTTCTTCCTATCATCCTGTCTAAACAGTATATATTAAAAACAAAGATTCCAAGACTTACCAAGCAGGAAAGCGCCGGTAGATAGGCACAATGAATAAAACACGCAAACACCCACACAGAATTTCTAGCTTTCACAACCGATGGTTGCTTCTTCGGGAAAGAGGGAAGGAGAGGGAAAGACGAAAGGATGTGGGTTTTAAGGGAGAGGGTAAGGAGTCATTCCAATCCCGGGAGCGGAAAGACTTCCCTTAGGGGAAAAAAAGGAAACCATCGGTTGCGAAAGCTAGAAATTCTGTGTGGATGTTTGTGTGTTTTATTCATTGTGCCTATCTACCGGCGCTTTCCCGCTTGGTAAGTCTTGGAATCTTTGTTTTTAATATATTTTTCCCATGTGGAAGTTTCTTTCTATTTTATTTGTCTAAACAGTATGATATTTATTTCATATATTCAGTTGCCGATTAGTACATTTTCTTTCCGCATGATGTTGAGCTCTTTGTAGAGCTATTATTAACCAAACTATCCACGTATTTTGATCATGTCTGTACTAAAGTAACTGAAATAGCTGCCTTGTTATTTTTCAGTTTATTTACTGCTGCTTCCATTCTAGATCATGTCAAACTATCAGCACTTACACTGCCACAAAGATGCAATGCATCACTCAAAGGAGTATCTTACTGTTTGTAGTTCAATAGTACTGAATTATGTTTCAAATTCCCATAATAGTATGGTCTCATCTCTTGCAGGGCCTGTTGGTCAACCAGTAAGGTGCTTCTCTGGAAACCAAGGTGTCACAGGGTTAGATCCCAGTCAGACCTTGGATTTTTCAGCCTGTGTCTTAGTCTAGCTTTCACATGTAAATGATGTGAGCAATTGCCAGAGAAGACATGTGGTTCAGATTCCACATTAAACTGTAGTTTTCCTTTTCCTGTTCGGTTAACTGGGGAAGGTTAGAGACAGGCAAGTCACCAAAGTGGCACCCAATTGGAAGACTTGCACCATGCCAATGAGCCACATGAAATTATTGTCTCTTGTGATCTCATCACTGAATTTTTTTCTTAATTTTGCTACAAAGCAGATTTTTATTCCTAATGTAAGGAAAAGGTAGACTGCTACTTACCACAAAGATGACATGTTAAGTTGCAGACAGGCACAGTTGAAAGACATTTACACATAAGCTTTTGACCACAACCTTAATCAGAAAAAGAAACAAATACTCATACATTCACACAAGCAAGCACACCTCCCCCCCCCCTCTCTCTCTCTCTCTCTCTCTCTCTCTCTCTCTCTCTCTCTCTCTCTCTCTCTCTCACACACACACACACACACACACACACACACACACACACACACACACACACACACACACGCGCGCGCACGCACTGCAGTCGTATCTGTCAGTCGGACCAGACTGAGGTGTGCTTGGGTGTGAATATGTGTATGTGTGTCTACAGCATAATGTGTCATCATTATGACAAGTAGCAATCTATCTTTTCCTTACATTGTTGATATTCTAACCTGGGGTTTTTATTGTTCAAATTTTTATTCCTCTTCCACAGTATCCTATTCTTTGCATATCTACACCCTAGCTACCACCAACTGTTTGACCTATAATTTTTTCATCTTCAAAACAAACAGTTTCTGTTCTCCATAACTTGAGGTCTTTTGTCTGGTACAATACACCAGTTACTTTAAACATTGCAGCTGTTTGATATTATACAGTAATAAGCACATATTACTGCCCTGGTAATGGAGATGAATTCTGAAACCTAACTCTGGACACTCGTGCTGTTTGCTGATATCATATTAACACTAGCACATAATTATTACATCCTGAAAATGCAAAATAAAAGTGCAGATTAAGAGGAGCAAAAAGTCCATGTGTATGTGTTTTTTCCTACCTGTTGGAGGGTGAAGGGGTGTATATCTGAATGAAATGGAGCTCCTTACAGAACCAGGTAGTATACAGAAGATAGCAGAGTGGATTTTTTTCAGCTACATGCATAGCAGAGTGGATTTTTTCAGCTACATGCATAGCAGAGTGGATTTTTTTCAGTTACATGCATTATCACTTTTGCAACCTACAAGAAAATGGTGCATAAAATTATTTATAAAGCAAATTACGCTTAATCAGCTGCCAGCAAGTATTTATTTTAGATCAACCATTGACATTTAGTTGAGAAAAGTTCGGATCAGCTAGTTATTCTATAGGGATGATTGATTGTTAATCCAAAGTTTTTCTGTAAAAAACTGTCTGAAATGAAATTAAAATCAAATAATGAAAATCTACTTATAATAATGAATATCTACATATCAAACAGCAGCACTGACCATCACATACAACAGTCACACAACTCCTTAGATTTATGAACATGTAATTACTCGGTCTAAAAGAAAAAGGATGAAATGGACTTAATAAGGATTAGATAAATAATCACAGACTGTTGTGACAAGTAATTAGATAAATAATCACAGCAGCCATGACAAGTGAAAATTAACAATGTAAAAATGAAATGCTATCTAGATAGAAGATCTGAAAACCTGAGAAACTAGAAATGTCAGAGAGACCAGATGATAAATCAGAGAAAAAACAGGATATGTTATAAAAGGAGTTTTTGGTAAGGCAGATAACAGAAAATGAAACATGCAAAAACAGTGATGAGGCTGAGAGAGAGAGAGATCCTGGAAAATAGTAGAATTACATAATTTTTTATCACATGTTCTAATTTGTATACAACTGGAAAGATCTGGGAAGAATGCAACTAGTGTACAACTATTATTTATCAGTTGTTCTGTTCATAATGTCAAATGATGTTAATTTTTTTAGTGTGTAGTTGATAGATTGACAACTCACACATTCAGTGAAAAACCCATTTGAAATTCAAACAATGACTAGCCTGAAATTCTGTTTTTGCAAAGACAGTCAACAGTTACTGAGCAGATTGCCTCTGGAAAAATTTTGAAGAAAGGAAATTCCGCAGCTGGTAGAGAATAATTAATATTAATATCTGTCATAATTCCTCTTTGTTCATGGACCTAACAATGACATATTTTCACTTATCTGGAAACACATCTTGTCCAAGAGATACAGTAAATGTGTGTGTGTGTGTGTGTGTGTGTGTGTGTGTGTGTGTGTGTGTGTGTGTGTGTGTGTGTGTATGGGCATGCGTGCAAGTGTGCATACTTACATCATCTCATACATAATTCAAAAGACACCTATGTATATTATTTGTGTTGTTGTAATGGATTCAGCTGTGGGTCCTTTCATAACATGGTAAATTGTATAGACTAAACAAAATAAATTTTTGCCTTGTTCCTCAAAACTTCATGTTGATTATGAAATTGGTAAGTCAAATCTATGAATCTACAGATATAGATTTTTATTGTTTTGTTTACTGTTCATTAAACTGAAAAATGCATTGTAAACTTATGGAAGTGAGGCCAGTTTCATTGCATGTTGTTTGCTTAGTCATATTGTTCATTATCTGTACAAAATGTTCACAGGTTGACCAACCTCCATCAGATAATACTTGTCGACCTGCTCATAGCTACTGTGGCATTCAGAATCGCAACTATCCAGACCGTCGCAACATGGGATATCCTTTTGATCGTATGCCACGTACAGATGCCAGTACATTACGTGAATTCCTGACACCAAACATGGGCTTGATTGATGTGCGCATAGTACATCATGAAATTACCCTTGACCACAAGGGGCAACCAATGGACTGTACATGATCATCATGTATTGTCTATCCAGCACAGCAGATGTGCAGGATGAACATTTCTTATATATGAGACATAACAGTGAAAAACTATAAGATAGTTACATTTTTAGTTTCCTTCCTTCAAGCTTTCACTTTCATTATTTGTGCATATTGTATAATAATTTCCTGTTGTATTGTTAAATTATAAAGGGAGTTTTGTAAATCTCTTTCTTGTTTTTTAATTGACATCAGTGATTTTGTTTTATTCCCACTGATTAGGTTTACTGCCAAAAGGAAAAAGTGACGATTGTGTAATGAAATTATTTTATTGTATTTTTCAGCCTTGGGTCATATAAATAGTATTGTGGCTAGGTTTGATCCTCAGTAAGTCATCATCAGATGGTACTCATCATGAAATTGTGAGCACCCTCTTCGCCTGTACAGTTGATAAGTTGACAACTTACAAGGAAGCGGCAATAGGTCATGATACTGTTTGTGCAATCCGAGGCTCAGGAACACAGTAAAAGAATTTTATTGTTATTCTTTCATTAAAGTAAAAGTGAAACAACCATGTACCCAAAATTTGAAAGTGTGCAGGAGAAACACCTAATAGATGAAAAGTATATTGTGTATGTCAAGATATAATTTAGATGGTGTGAAGCTGCTCATCATCATCATTTAAGACTGATTATGCCTTTCAGCGTTCAGTCTGGAGCATAGGCCCCTTATAAAATTCCTCCATGATCCCATTTTCAGTGCTAACATTGGTACCTCTTCTGATGTTAAACCTATTACTTCAAAATCTTCCTTAACCGAATCCAGGTACCTTCTCCTTGGTCTGCCCCGACTCCTGCTAACCTTCTCCTTGGTCTGCCCCGACTCCTGCTACCCTCTACTGCTGAACCCATGAGTCTCTTGGGTAACCTCGCTTCTCCCATGTGTGTAACATGACCCCCTTCATCTAAGCCTGTTCGCCCTGACTGCTACATCTATAGAGTTCATTCCCAGTTTTTCTTTGAGTTCCTCATTGTGGACACCCTCCTGCCATTGTTCCCATCTACTAGTACCTGCAATCATCCTAGCTACTTTCATATCCGTTAACCTCAACCTTGTTGTTAAGGTAACCTGAATCCACGCAGCTTTCGCTCCCATAAAACAAAGTTGGTCGAAAGATTGAACGGTGCACAGATAATTTAGTCTTGGTACTGACTTCCTTCTTGCAGAAGAGAGTAGATCGTAGCTGATCACTCACTGCATTAGCATTGCTACACCTTGCTTCCAGTTCTTTCACTATGTTGCCATCCTGTGAGAATATGCATCCTAAGTACTTGAAACTGTCCACCTGTTCTAACTTTGTTCCTCTTATTTGGCACTCAATCCGTTTATATTTCTTTCCCGCTGACGTTACTTTCGTATTGGAGATGCTAATCTTCATACCATAGTCCTTACATTTCTGATCTAGCTCTGAAATATTACTTTGCAAATTTTCAATACGATCTGCCATCACAACTAAGTCATCCGCATATGCAAGACTGCTTATTTTGTGTCCACATATCTTAATCTCACCCAGCCACTCTATTGTTTTCAACATATGATCCATAAATAATATGAACAACAGTGGAGACAGGTTGCAGCCTTGTCTTACCCCTGAAACTACTCTGAACCATGAACTCAATTTACCGTCAACTCTAACTGCTGCCTGACTATCCATGTAAAGACCTTTAATTGCTTGCAAAAGTTTGCCTCTTATTCCATAATCTCATAGAACAGACAATAACTTCCTCCTAGGAACCTGGTCATACGCCTTTTCTAGATCTATAAAGCATAGATACAATTCCCTGTTCCACTCATAACACTTCTCCATTATTTGCCATAAGCTAAAGATCTGATCCTGACAACCTCTAAGAGGCCTAAACCCACACTGATTTCCATCCAATTGGTCCTCAACTAATACTCACACTTTCCTTTCAACAATACCTGAGAAGATTTTACCCACAATGCTGATTAAAGAGATACCTCTGTAGTTGTTACAATCTTTTCTGTTTCCATGTTTAAAGATTGGTGTGAATAGAGCTTTTGTCCAGTCTGATGGAACCTGTCCCAACTCCCAGGCCATTTCAATTATCCTGTGTAGCCACTTAAGACCTGACATTCGACTGTATTTGATGAGTTCTGACTTAATTTCATCCACCCCAGCTGCTTTATTGCACTGCAATCTATTGACCATTTTCACCACTTCCTCAAATGTGATCCTATTTCCATCCTCATTCCTATCCCATTGTACATCAAAATCTGAAACATTACTGATCGTATTTTTCACCTACATTGAGCAACTCTTCAAAATATTCCCTCCATCTGCCCAAGGAATCCACAGGATTCACAAGCAGTTTTCCTGACCTGTTCAAAATACTTGTCCTCCTACATGTGGACCTGACCTTCTGCACTTTCCGCCTCACAATCCCAATTTCGCTGCAGATTAAATAGTGATCAGTGTCATCAAAGAATCCCCTGAATACACGTGTGTCCCTCACAGCCTTCCTGAATTCCTTATCTGTTATTATATAGTCAATGACAGATCTGGTTCCCAAGTATACCGGTGAATGTTCTTATGTTTGAAAAAGGAGTTTGTGATTACTAAGCCCATACTGGCACAGAAATCAAGGAGTTGTTTCCCATTCCTGTTGGCCTCCATATCCTCTCCAAATTTACCCATAACCTTTTCATACCCTTCTGTTCGATTTCCAATCCTGTCATTAAAATCACCCAAGACCAGAACACTGTCCTTGTCCTTCACTGTAACAACTACATCACTGAGTGTTTTATAAAAACCATCCATATTATCTTGATCTGTCCCTTCACAATGCGAATATACTGACACAATCCTAATTTTTTTGCTAGACACTGTCAAATCTATCCACATCAGTCGTTCGTTTACATACCTTACTGCAACTACGCTGGGTTCCATTTCTTTCCTGATGTAAAGCCCTACACCCCATTGTGCTATTCCTGCTTTGACTCCTGACAGGTAAACCTTGTATTCTCCCACTTCCTCTTCTTTCTCACCCCTTACCCGAATGTCACTAACAGCTAAAACGTCGAGGCCCATCTTACTTGCAGCCTCTGCCAGCTTTACCGTCTTCCCAGAGTAGCCCCCATTGATATTAATAGCTCCCCATCTCATTACCATTTGTTTGCTGAGTCGTATCTTAGGAGTCCCTGGTTTGTCAGTTATAGGTGGGACTCTGTCACCTCCAAAGGTCCGAGGCATTTTGCTCTGATTGTTGTCAGCATCATATGTAAAGTTTCGGGGAAGCAGGTTGCTAGCCTTACTTGCCCCGAGTCCCATTGAGTTTTACCCCTAACGGTTGAGTGACTAACCAGTGGATTTGGTAGTCTTTGCCGTATGAGCACAAAGGTGACCACAACTCTGAATATGTCCGAGATGCCCAGCCTTATTCCAAAGTAGCTGGTATCTCAACTGTCAGGACCACTTACTTGGCCATTCATACGTTGCCCGTGGTTCATGAACTAGGACATGACTACAGGAACCCACACCAGGAACCACTGTGAAGCTGCTACTGAAAAATAAACTGATGGCCCTTGCAACCCACAAACGTAATACAGCAGGTGAAAAAAATATTACCTGAAATAGTTGTGGCATAATTAACACATAAAACAGTTTCACAGAACATGTAGCTAAGTTAAACTTGAACTTAAAATATACAGCAAGCTGCTTCAGAATAAAAGTGAACTCTTGATCTAGTCAGACGCCACCCCACGGATACTGACAAAATTTCAAGACAACATGTGAATATAGTAGATGAAGTTAACTTCATCCATTCATTCTGTAAATAGGTAATACCAGTCATAAGTACAAAAGTAAAATAGATAAACAAGAAGTGGTTGTCATGATTCTCCAAAATTGGTACTATTTTATCCACCTACATAAGAAAAAATTGAAGGACAAGGTCGACAATGCTACAAAAAAAATCGCCCTTTATGTTTTTCCATATGGTGAAGCAAGATTCTTTTCTTAATCAAGGGACAAATTACATTAAAGAAACCAACTTGACATTATCAAAGAACTAATGAAAATTAATGTAGATTCTAAGTTGACTTGTTACCCCAAATTTAAGGCTGTCACACACTATGACATGAACTACAAAGCCAATCCAAAACAATGTTAACACCTTGAAACAAGTCAGTGAGAATTACTACTCAGAAAACAATGCTCTTGGCAGATTAAAACTGTGTGCAGGAACGAGACTCGGACTTGGGAGCTTTGCCTTTCGCGGGCAAGTGCTCTACCAACTGAGCTACCCAAGCACAACTCATGCCCTGTCCTCACAGCTTTATTTCTGCCAGTATCTTGTCTCCTACAGTGTATGTTAATAATTAGCAAAAACCTTTTACAGAAGTTTGATTGGAGGCCAGAAATAAATGCTCACACTTAATTACACAAATGTTAAATGATTTTATGTCATATTTTGAAGCAACATTTGGCAAGAAAAAAGGAAACATTTCTCAAGATCCTAAGATAAAGAGAGTAAGAATGTAGCTTATTAAACACAGGGGCTTATTTTCCTAATTAATAACATAGAATACTGCTGACAAAGTAAAGCTATATGCTGTATTTTAACATTTTTAAGTAACAAAGAACAATAATGAATGACTCCACCAACAGCAAAAAAAATCATTTTGGATTACATAAAAGCAGAATAGTAAAAACATAAAAAATTAGTTCAAGGGTACACACCAAATATAAATGTTTGCAATAACAGGCCAAACCTCTGATCCAGATCACAAGGTCACTGAAGCAGAATAGGATACCATACCATCTAAAACTCCCAAAAATAGACATAAAATATATCTATTTAAAAAGAAAAGAAAACAGATAAAAATCACTTGAAACTTGCCTAACTAAGGCAGTTTCCATTTCTTCCATACTAACCATGTAAGCATCTACATCTACATCTACATAGATACTCCACAAGCCACTGTATGACGCATGGAGAAAGGTACCCCTTAGCACTACTTGTCATTTATTTTCCTGCTCCACTTGCAAACAGAGTGAGGGAAAAACAGCAGTCTGTATGCCTCTGTTTGAGCGCTAATTTCAAGTATCTTATCTTTGTGATCCTTAAGCGCAATGTATGTTGGAAGCAGTAGAATCATTTGGCAATCAGCTTCAAATGCCCATTCTCTAAATTTTTTCAATAGTTTTTCTCAAAAAGTACATTGCCTACCATCCAGGGATTTCCATTTGAGTTCCCAAAGCATCTCCAGGACACTTACGAACTGTTTGTGCCTATTGTTGTTGTTGTGGTCTTCAGTCCAAAGACTGGTTTGATGCAGCTCTCTCTATGCTACTCTATCCTGCATCTACTGCAACGTATGTCACTCTGATTCTGCTTACTGTTTTCATCTCTTTGTCTCCCCCTACGATTTTTACCCCACACGCTTCCCTCCAGTACTAAATTCGTGATCCCTTGATGCCTCGGAATATGTCCTGCTAACTGATCCCTTCTTTTGGTCAGGTTGTACCGCAAATTTCTCTGCTCCCCAATTCTATTCAGTACCGCCTCATTAGTTATGTGATCTACTCATCTAATCTCCAGCACTTATCTGTAGCACCACATTTCAAAAGCTTCTATTCTCTCCTTGTCTAACTGTTTATTTTCCATGTTTCACTTACATACATGGCTACACTCCATAAAAATACTTTCAGGGAGAAACCTTGAATCTATACTCGATGGTAACAATTTTTTTTTCTACAGAAACACTCGTCTCACCATTGCCAGTCTACATTTTATATCCTCCCTACTTCAACGATCATCAGTTATTTTGCTTCCCAAACAACAAAACTCATTTACTATTTTAAGTGTCTCATTTCCTAATCTATTTCTCTTAGCATCACCAGGTTTAATTCAGATATATTCCATTATCCTTATTTTGCTTTTGTTCATGTTCAGCATATATCCTCCTTTCAATATAATGTCTGTTTCATTCATCTGCTCTTCCATCTTCTTTGCTTTCACTGTGGACTTTAACTGCTACTCCAAATTTCTTTTGTTTCCTTTACTGCTTCCTCACTATAACGATTTAATAACACTGAGGAAAGGCTACTAACCTGTCTCACTCCCTTCTCAACTACTGCTTCCCTTTCATGCCCCCTGACTCTTATAACTGCCATCTGGTTTCTGTACAAATTGTAAATAGCCTTTTGCTCCCTGTAATTTACCCCTGCCACCGTAAGAATATGAAAGAGAGTATTCCAGTTAACATTGTCAAAAACTTTCCCTATGTCTACAAATACTGTAAACATAATTTTGCCTTTCCTTAATGTATCTTCTATGATAAGTCACAGTGTCAGTATTGCCTCGCGTGTGCCTACATGTCTCAGAATCCAAACTGATCTTCCCAGAGGTCAGCCTCTATAAGTTTCTCCATTCTTCTGTAAAGGATTCATATTAGTATTTTGCAACCATGACTTATTAAACTGATATTTAGGTAATTTTCACACCTGTCAGCACCTGATTTCTTTGGAATTGGGATTATTATATTCTTCTTGAAGTCTGAGGGCATTTTGCCTATCTCATACATCCTGCTCACCAGATGGAAGAGTTTTGTCATGGCTGATTCTCCCAAGGCTATTTGTAGCTCTAACAGAATGTTGTCAACTCCTGAGGCCTTGTTTTGACTTAAGTCTTCCAGTGCTTTGTAAAATTCTTCACACAGTATCATATCTCTCTTCTCATCTTCCTCTACATCCTCATCCATTTCCATAATATTGCCATCAAGTGCATCTCCCTTGTATAGACCCTCTATATACTATTTCCACCTTTCTACTTTCCCTTCTTTACTTAGGACTAGTTTTCCATCTGAGTTGTTGATATTCATAGAGGCAGTTCTGTTTCCTCCAAAGGTCTCTCTAATATTCCTATAGGCATTATCTATCTCTCCCCCAGTGAAATATGCCTCTACATCCTTACATTTGTCCTCTTGCTCTTCCCTCTTAGCCATTTTGCACTTCCAATCAATCTCATTTTTTAGACATTTATGTTCCCTTTCACCTGCTTCATTTAATTTGTTTTTATATTTTCTCCTTTCATCGATTAAATTCAATATCTCTTACATTACCCAAGGATTTCTACCAGCCCTCGTCTTTTTATCTACTTGATCCTCTGCTGAATGCACTATCTCATCTCTCAAAGCTACCCATTCATCTTCTATTGCATTCCCTTCCCCTGCTGTTGTCAATTACTCCCCTAATGATCTCTCTGAAACCCTCTACAACCTCTGGTTCTTTCAGTTTATCCTGGTCGCATCTCTTTAACTTTCTGTCTTTTTGTAGTTTTTCAGTTTTAATCTGCAGTTCATAACCAATAAATAGTAGTCAGAGTCCACAACTGCCTGTCGAAATTTCTTAAAATTTAAGATCTGATTCCTAAATCCCTGTCTAACTATTATATAATCAATCTGAAACCTTCCGGTGTTTCCAGGTCTCTTCCACGTATAAAACCTACTCTCATGATTCTTAAACCAAGTGTTAGCTATGGTTAAATTATGCATGTACAAAATTCTACCAGGCAGCTTCGTCTTTCATTCCTTTCCCCCAGTACAGATTCACCTACTTCTTTTCCTACTCTTCCTTTTCCTACCACTGAATTCTGGTCCCACTTCACTGTTAAATTTTCTGCTCTCTTAACTATCTGAATAATTGTTTTTATCTCATCATGCATTTCCTCAATCTCTTCCTCATCTGTGGAGCTAGTTGGCATATAAACTTGTACTACTATGGTAGATGTGGGCTTCGTGCCTATCTTGGCTACAATAATGCATTCACTATGCTGTTCATAGTAGCTTATCTGAGTTCCCATCCTTTTACTCATTATTAAACCTATTCCTGCATTGCCCATATTTGATTTTTTTTTATAACCCTGTTTTCACCTGATTAGTAGTCCTGTTCCTCCTGCCACAGAGCTCACTAATTCCCCCTATATCTAACTTTAACCTATTCACTTATCTTTTTAAATTTTCTGACTTACCTGCCCAATTAAGGTATCTGACATTCCATGCTCCGATCCTTAGAATACCAGTTTTGTTTCTCTTGATGACAATGTCCTTCTGAATAGCCCCTACCTGGAGATCCGAATGGGGGACTATTTTACCTCCAGAATATTTTACCCAAGAGGATTCCATCATCATTTAACCATACAGTAGAGTTGCATGCCCTCGGGAGTAATTACGGCTCTAGTTTTCGATTGCTTCTAGCAGTTCACAGTACCAGCACAGCAAGGCCATTTTGGTTGATGTTACAAGGCCAGATCAGTGATTCCTTCAGACTGTTACCTCTGTAAGTACTTAAAAGGCTGCTGCCCCTCTTCAGAAACCACACATTATGGTATGGCTAACTGTATTGCTGGGGCACGCAAGCTTCCCCACCAATGGTAAGGACCACGGTTCATGAAGATGGGGGGGGGTTGAACCTACTGGTAACAAATCTAGTAGCCTGCCTCTGAATTGCTTCAATGTATTTCTTCAATCCAACCTGGTACAGATCCCAAACACTCGAAAAGTACTCAAGCATAGGTTGCACCAGCATCCTATATGCGATTTCCTTTTCTGGTGAACCATTCTTTCCTAAAATTCTCCCTATAAACTGAAGTCAACCATTTGCCTTCTCTACCACAGTTCTCACATGTTCGTTCCACCTCATGTTGCTTTGCAGTGTTATGCCCAGGTATACAGGGTGTTACAAAAAGGTACGGCCAAACTTTCAGGAAAAATTCCTCACACAGAAAGGAAGAAAATATGTTATGTGAACATGTGTCTGGAAACGCTTACTTTCCATGTTAGAGCTCCTTTTATTACTTCTCTGCAAATCACATTAATCATGAAATGGAAACACACAGCAACAGAACGTACCAGCATGACTTCGAACACTTTGTTACAGGAAATGTTCAAAATATCCTCCGTTAGTGAGGATACATGCATCCACCATCCATCGCATGGAATCCCTGACGTGCTGATGCAGCCCTGGAGAATGGCGTATTGTATCACAACCATCCACAATACGAGCACGAAGATTCTCTAAATTTGGTACCGGGGTTGCATAGACAAGAGCTTTCAAATGCCCCCATAAATGAAAGTCAAGAGGGTTGAGGTCAGGAGAGCATGGAGGCCATGGTATTGGTCCGCCTCTACCAATCCATTGGTCACCGAATCTGTTGCTGGGAAGCGTATGAACACTTCGACTGAAATGTGCAGGAGCTCCATCATGCATGAACCACATGTTGTGTCGTACTTGTAAAGGCACATGTTCTAGCAGCACAGGTAGAGTATCCCATGTGAAATGATGATAACGTGTTCCATTGAGCGTAGGGTGAAGAACATGGGGCCCAATCAAGACATTACCAACAATGCCTGCCCAAACGTTCACAGAAATTCTGTGTTGATGACATGATTGCACAATTGCATGCGGATTCTCGTCTGCGCACTCATGTTGATTGTGAAAATTTACAATTTGATCACATTGTAAAGAACCCTCATCCGTAAAGAGAATATTTGCACTGAAATGAGGATTGACACATTGTTGGATGAACCATTTGCAGAAGTGTACCCATGGAGGTCAATCAGCTGCTGATAGTACCTGCACACATTGCACATGGTACAGAAACAACTGGTTCTCCTGTAGCACTCTCCCTACAGTGACCTGGTCGACGTTACCTTGTACAGCAGTAACTTCCCTGAAGCTGACATTAGGGTTATTGTCAACTGCATGAAGAATTGCCTCATCCATTGCAGGTGTCCTCGTCGTTCTAGGTCTTCCCCAGTCATGAGTCATAGGCTGGAATGTTCTGTGCTCCCTAAGACGCCGATCAATTGCTTCAAACGTCTTCCTGTTGGGACACCTTCATTCAGGAAATCTGTCTCGATACAAACGTACCACACCACTGCTGTTGCCCCGTGCTTATCCATACATCAAATGGGCATCTGCCAACTCCGCATTTGTAAACATTGAACTGAGTGATGAACACTAACCTGTTGGTGCTACATACTGATGTTCTTGATGCTAGTACTGTAGAGCAATGAGTTGCATGTCGACACAAGCACCGAAGTCAACATTACCTTCCTTCAATTGGGCCAAATGGTGGTGAATCGAGGAAGTACAGTACATACTGGCGAAACTAAAATGAGCTCTAACATGGACATTAAGCATTTCCGGACACATGTCCACACAACATCTTTTCTTTATTTGTCTGTGAGGAATGTTTCCTGAAAGTTTGGCCATACCTTTTTGTAACACCCTGTATAAACAAATTTACTATGTCAATCAGGACACTAGTGTTACTGTATCTAAACCTTACTGGTTTGATCTTCCTACTCATCTACATTAACTTACATTTTTCCACATTTAGAGCTAGCTGCCATTTATCACATAAACTGGAAATTTTGTCTAAGTCATTCTGTATCTTCCTGCAGTCACTCGACATCTACATCATACCATACACCATGGCATCATCAGTAGATTTCTACCCACGCCGTCAGCCATATCATTTATGTATATAGAAAAGAACAGCAGTCCTATCAATCTTACCTGAGGCTCTCCTGGTGATAGACTTGTCCCTAATGACCATTTTCTATCGAGGACAACATACTGGGTTCTGTCATTTAGGAAGTCTTCGAGCCACTCACATGTCTGTGAACTTATTCGATATTCTCATACCTTCATTATCAGCCTGCAGTGGGGCACTGTGTGAAATGCTTTCCAGAAATCAAGAAATATGGAATGTGCCTGTTGCCCTTCATACACAGCTCTCAACATATGAGAGAAAAGGGCAAGCTGAGTTTCCATGAACATGATTTCTACAACCATGCTGATTCGTGGACGTAAGCTTCTCAGTCTCAAGAAAGTTTATTATATTCAAACTGAGAATATGTTCAAGGATTGTGCAGTAAACAGAAGTTAGGAATACTGGTCTGCAGTTTTGTGGGTCCGTTTTTTTATGTTTCTTGTGTACTTGAGTCACTTGCGCCTTTTTCCAGTGACTTTGGCTTTGTGCTGGACGAGAGATTAATGATAAATGTAAGCTAGTTAAGTGACCAGTGTTGTAGAGTACATTTTATAAAATTGAACAGATATTCCATCCAGACCTAGTGATTTATTTGCTTTCAAATCTTTCAGTTGTTTCTCTATGCCAGGTACGCTTCTTATGTCTTCCATACAGAAGTCTGTCCGATGGTCAAATGATGGTATGTTTGTACAATTCTCCTGTCTGAACGATTTCTTGAATGTGAAATTTGAAACTACAGCTTTCATTTTGCTATCTTCATCTACCACACAAGACTGATCAACAAGGGACTCAATGAGTCTCAGACCCACTTAGCAATTTTACATACAACTAGAATTTTCTCTCCAGACCACGATTTACAGTCTGCTTAAACTTTGCCTGTGATTCCTTTACAACCATCTTACTGAACCGAATGATGCCAGTTCACTGTCTAAGTGAGATGTTAATAACTGCTTATCTGCTATATCTAGCAGAAACTCTCTCCTAGCCTTCATAACTGATTCATTAACTTTCAAACCATAATGACTTTAAAGCAATAATGACATCATGATCGCTAATCCCTGTTTCTACGCTGACAGTGTCAATAAGGTCCAGCGTATTTGTAGATGCGAGGTCTAAGATATTACCGTTCCAAGTGGGATGCTGAAGTAGCTGCTCAAGACAGTTTTCAGAAAGTGTGTCCAAAAGTATTTTGCGTGACTGTCTGTCTGTAGCACCTGCAATGAACAATGAATCTATGGACATCCCAGTCTATACTCAGCAGATTAGAGTCGCCTCCAACCAGTACTGCATGATCTGGGTATTATATGCTATTGACTGTAGACTTTCTTTGAATGACTCTAAAAATGTCACAGAGAATTGGGTGGCCAGTAGAAACATCCAACAATTAATTTGGTTTCACCTAAACCTGTTATAAATGACCGAATGACTTCCCTGTCACACTCAACTTTGAGACAATATTTTTGTCAATTACAATGAACATTCCCTCTCCTGTGGCCTCTAATCTGTCTTTCTGATAAATATTCCATGACTAGCTAAATATCTCAGAGCTTTTCACTTTGAGTTTCAGCCAACTCATGGTGACAAAAATAATTTGAGCATGAGAACTTTGCAGTAGGGCTGTAAATTCACAATCTTTATTACAAATGCTTCAACAGTTTACTGATAAAACTGTGACAGTCGAAGTGTCCTTATTCTAATTGCTGTTTGACTTCCCTTGCTGCATATTGACTGGCGAGTGTTCATGAGAGCACCTCAAAATAATGCCTAGGCTACAAAAAACCTCTTGTCCTATCCACAAGTACTCTGCTACCCTAGCAGCTGCTTACTTTGTGTAGTGCACTCCTGACCTATCAAGGGGACTCCCACAAATCCCCCCACAATAACACATGTCTGTATATCTGCAGCCAGGACCATCACAGAGTTGATGAAGCCTTTGGCTGAGACCCTCCAGTTGGTTCCAAACAAAAGTACCTCAATCAACTCTGGGAACAATGCTGCAAATTGCAAGCTCTTCTTTCACCCCACTCGAAAGGCCGGCAGTCTTTGCCACCTCCAGCAGCCACCAGTATGAACTGAGGATCACCTCAAAACTCCTGTAACAGACACTGTTGGTGCCGACTCTAGCCACAACAGGCAGACAACTGCACCCTGCACCCTTGATAGCCATAGAAAAAGGCTGTCTCTACATCTTGGATGAGGCCCCCCCAGGCAGGCATACTGAGTGCACATTGGCTTTCTTTCTGCCTCACTATTTGCCTAAGGAGTTGCATAATGCACCTAACATTGGAGCTCCCACTAACTGGTAAACCCCTCCCACCATGTGCCTGCTTGGACCCCGCTAAAGGAGTGGCCACTGGACCACTCACAAGATGAATGGGTGAGCCCAGGTGCCCAGTCTCCACATTGATCCTCCACTTCGAGTGAGTGAATGTGTTATCACCTGCAACTCATCCTGCGGTGAGGGCAGATCCACCGCATTGGATCCACTAGGAGATGCCTTCGAAGCAGAGCCCATGAGCAAAACAAGTGACCCCTGAGGTGTCCATGTGATGTGTTAGACTCACCGCCACTGTTACACCCTGAGGCAGCAGCTTGAAAGTGACTGCCCGTTGCCAAAATGAAATTCAGCTGTTCGTGAACTACAACCAGCTCCTACTGCATCTGCACACAGCATGCACACACATCCTAGCCATCCTAGTAAGAATAACTGAAGAAGTTAATTATAAAAGCAGACAATAGTAGATATGCAACTTGCTACATTCCCGATTTGTCACCAATGGATGCTGATGCGTTAATGAGCTACGTAGCTGGCTGTTCAGTGAGCAACTATTGTGCTACAGACAGAATGAATTTGCACTTACAAAAATACAAGAGTAAAACTCTTAAACAGAGAAACATGCACAAAATTTAATATATGTGCTACGAAAAAAGCCACAGAAAAAGATAAACACTTGAACTGCCACTCTGCAGATGCATATCAGCTGACAGCTGGAGCCTTGACTAAATGTGGCTCAAATTCAAAGAAACAGGGTTGATGGCAGTTGTGAGATTCTTACCAAATAAATTAAGAAGGGATGGAACTGATTCTCCATGGTACACAAAACATGATACTGTTGCAGAAGCTATTAAGAATATGTCAGATTTAAAAGAATGCAAAACTTCTCAGACTGTGCACAATTCACAGGTTCTAGAAACGTAATGCAGATATCAGTGTGAGACACTTTTAGTAAGTTCCACAACAAAATTCTGTCTCAAAATCTGGCAGAAAATCCAGAGAGATACTGGTCATATGTAAAATGTCTCAGCGGCAAGACACAACCAACACCTCTGCTACAAGATAAGAATGGTAACCAACAACAGCAGTACTGGAATTACTAAACACGGTTCTCTGTATTTATTGCAACAAAAAAGGTGCAGTAAATATTCCAGAATTTGAACCAGGACAGCTGCCAATATGAGTAATTTCAAAGCAGGTACACTCGCTGCAGAAAATCAAGTCACTTAATAAATGCAAATCTTCTGTTTCAAATTATACACCATTTAGGTTCCCTTCAAAGCATGCTGATGAAATAGCTCCAATTTTAGCTGTCATATACGACCACTATTTCAACAAAAGATCTGTAGTTGAAGACTGGCAAAATGAACAGGTCACACCCACACACGAGAAAGAAAATAGAAGTAATCTACTCAGTGATAGACTCATATCATTGACATTGATTTGTATTAGTATTTTAGAACATTTCCTGCATTCTAACATTATGAAATATTTAACTCTATTGAACCATAAATGGCACAGCTTCAGAATAAATTTCATTCTTGTTATAACTGGCTCTTTATTGACACAAAACAGTTAGTGCTATCAGCAGGGGTCCTCATCTCAGATGTGTAACTGGATTCGTGATTTCCTGTCAGATATGTCACGGTTAGTAGTAACTGATGAGAAATTACCTAGTGAAACTCAAATTATATTTGACTTTCCCAAAGGAAGCATTACAGGCCCTTCACTATTTCTAGTCTATATAAACAATTTAGGAGATGAACTGAGCAGCGTTCTCAGACACTTTGCAGATGATACCACTGTTTATCACCTTGTAAATTGATCATAAGACCAAAATGAATAAAAAAATGATTTAGATACGCTATATACACAGTGCAAAAAATGACAGATAACTCTAAACAATAAAAAGTGTGATGGTGTCTACATGAGTACTAAAAAAATTTTATTAAATTCCAGTTACATGATTAACCACACTAATTTAAAGGTGATTGGTTCAACTAAATAGGCCGAATTTTATTGATAAAACCGTTATAAGGTGCAAGAAATCTGCCACAGAGACTGACAACTCTACCTTTTTCCATCCTCTTCTGGGGGTTTGCTGTTTAATATGTGATCTATACCAGATAGAAGTGACAGAGGACAATGAAAAAGTTTTAAAAAAAAGAGCAGTTAATGTAGCAAAACAAATAGGAGAGAGTGTAAGGATATGATAAGTGAGTTGGAATGGCAATCATTAACACAAAGGCATTTTTATTTTGGCAAAATCACACTCACTAACTTTCTAATCTGAGCGCCAACATATTGTTGAATCACACCTGCTTGGAGAGAAATGACTATTGTAATGAAATCTAAAATCAGAGCCTGCACATAAAGATTTTAGTGCTCATTTTTCCCATAGACTATTTGCGATGGTACAGTAGAGAAACAGTCTGGAAGAGGCTCCAGATACCCTCTGACCAGCACTTAATTGTGAAATTCAGTGTAATGATGTTGGTGGTGCTGTAAGATGTGAACAATATAATAAAACTGGCAGTGTTAAGTGGGTTGTTTGTGAAAGCTCAGTATAATGACAGAAAAAACATAATGACAAAAGCAAAGTTTGTCTTTCATTTCATTTTTAACTGTGATGAGTATAAGCAGTGAAGAGCATGAACAGTGCAAACATTTTTCTTTTTATGGTATTCTGGTATTGCTGGATCCATAGACTGTTAATTAATTAGTAGCAATAGGAGATGAAAGTAAATTTGACTTTGCTCAAGAAGGAATAATGAAGTTTTATGACATATTTAAGCAGGTCTCAAAAGAATACAGTTGATTGTGTAGTCTGGTATTTAGAGTATGCGTGGCATTTATTTTATTCAGAGTTACAATTGAAAGAATGGATGAATAGATTAATGCTTACAATATGTTTTATAGTGGATCCTAGAATGAAGGAGGACGACAAGGTTGCAAATCTAATGAAGGGTGTTGCTGAGGACATGAATCAAGCCGTACTCCTGAAGGAGGTTTAGACAGCAGACGACTTCATAAAATGGTGCAAGTATATTGAGACAATGCATCAAAAAAGAATTACATGCAAGAAGTTTTAACGGCTTCCAAACGTCGTATTAATGTATGTGATGGAGGAAGCAACTGATTTAATAAGTGTTCATCGTCAGATAGTGACAGAGGAAGTTCAGAAAGCACTTGGATTGCACGGAGAGTAAAAACCCGAGACGCTTCAAAAGGGAGGATGTGGAAGAGACATTGAACCCAATCTCTCGTCCTTCATTTCCCTTTAAAACGGCGAAAAAGTCGAGACCTAAGCGGAGTTACGTTCCTACAATGCCGCATGAGGAACCTGTTTGAACACCTAGGAAGACTGACGTCTGGAGGACCCAGGATAACCAACCAGTATATTTCCACTGCGGACGACCGGGATATGCGGTGCGCTATTGTCGGCAAAGGCGGCGGATATTTGATGACGCCCGCACCAGAAGACAGCAGACCGATCTCGGCCGACGCCAACTCCAGGACGACGAAGACGAACAAGAAGATGTGGGTGCAGGACGACGTAGGTCACCATCGCCGCAAGCTAGCCCCTGGAGAGGATGTTCCCCAACACGCCGGTCAAGGTCTCCAGCCAATCGCCTAGCCACCGCAACCGGAAAACTAAAGGATGCGACCTTCCTTGGAAGTGAGGCTGCCGAAGAGAAAAATCCTCCTCTGTCGGTCACTACAAAAACGATAGGAAACTACGTCGATATCCTCATGGATGGCCAGCCAGCCCAAGCTCTTGTGGACTCTGGAGCATCATATTCAGTCACTTCGGGGAAGTACTGTCGCCAGTTGCTGAAAACCGTATTTATCGACAGCAAAACATCTCTGATGAAGGTGGCTAATGGGAAATATGTAAAACCTACAGGAAGATGTACCACTCGTGTGGGTATAAGTGGCCATGCGCTGCTCTTCGAATTCATCATCTTACAAGAGTGTAGTCATGACGTCATTCTGCGATAGGACTTTTTGAAAGCTTCTTAGGTAATTGCAGATTGTGGTCACTCGAAGATTATGCTAGACAAGATGAGATACTGTGGACAGGAAGACGCGCATCTGAGTGTGTGGAGACTATGTGTGCTGGATGAAGTGATCACTCCTGCAGTCAACGCTAGAAAGGTAACTGTCACGTGTCATCCCATGCATCAACACATGGATCTTGTAGTGGAATGTAAGAGAAGCATACCACTGAAGAATAACTTGGTCATCTCAGCCTCTGTCGTCTTGTTTAAGAACGGATTCGGTGAATTATGGATAGTTAACTGTCGCCGAGAGCCGTAGATTCTTCCCAAACGCATGTTCGTATCAAACGCTAAGCCGTTAATTGAAGAACAGCTGAGCGTCATAGAAGCCTCCCATGCCGAGTCTGTAGGCGAAATTAGCGCTACCACTACGAGACAAAATATTCTAGCTCGACTGTCGCCAGATCTCACTAAGGAACAACAGAAGAAGCTACTTGCCTCTCTTCACGAGTTTCTGAATGCTTCAATCCACCGGTGAAGAGCAAATTAGACAAATCGATGGTGAAGCTCTGGATTAGCACTGGAGACCATCAACCAATAAGCCAGAGAGCATACTGTGTGTCAGCAATGGAACATCGAATAATTCGCGACGAGGTAGAGAAAATGATGAAGAATAACCATTCAGCCTTCACAGAGCCCATGGTCGTCACCAGTGGTCCTCGTCAGGAAGAAGGATGGCAGTTGGCGCTTTTGTGCTAATTACAGGAAGCTTAATAAGACAACTTAAAAGGACGTTGACCCTTTTCCACGAATTGGCGATTCACTAGATTGTCTGAAGGGGCTAAGTTTTTCTCAACCATGGACATATACTCGAGATACTGCCAAATTGAGGTAGATGAGGCTGATCATGAGAAAATTGCTTCATCAACCATGAGGGCTTGTATAAGTTTAAGGTATTGCCGTTCGGTTTGTGTAATGCACCAGCAACTTTTGAATGGATTATGGATAATCTTCTACGTCACCTGAAGTAGACGATATGTCTTTGTTATTTAGATGACACTATAGTGTTCTCAGAGGCATTTGATGCACATATAAAAAGACTGAGGGCCGTTCTTATTGTCTTCAACTAGGCGGACTGAAACATAATGCCTCTTTGGAGCAAAATAAATCTAAATACTTGGACACCTTGCGTCAAACGAAGGTGTGCCGCCAGACCCAGAAAAGGTGGGATCTATAACGGAATTTCCTATTCGTAAAAGTATTAGAGATGTGAGAAGCTTCGCTGGCCCGTGTGGCCGAGCGGTTCTAGGCGCTACAGTCTGGAACCGCGCGACCACTACGGTCGCAGATTCGAATACTGCCTCGGGCATGGATGTGTGTGATGTCCTTAGGTTAGTTAGGTTTAAGTAGTTCTAAGTTCTAGGGGACTGATGACGTCAGAAGTTAAGTCCCAAGGTGCTCAGAGCCATTTTTGTGAGAAGCTTCCTCGGATTATATTATTACTACCGTCGTTTTATCAAAGACTTTTTGTATCAAAGCCAAGCCACTCCAAGAGTTGTTAAAAGCTGATGCTTAATTTATCTGGGGTGGTGCTCATCAAGATTCTTTCGATGTGCTGCGAAAAGCTTTGATCACTGACCTTGTATTTGGCCTGTATGATGAGAGAGCACCTACAGAACTGCACACAGATGCCAGTGGGTCCGTATCGGTGCTGTTCAGTTGCAAATTTCGGATGGAAAAGAGAAGGTTATAGCCTTTGCTTCTAGGACACTTACAAAAACCGACAGAAACTACTCAACTACAGAATGAGAATGTCTTGCTGTGATCTGGGCCATGTGAAAGTTTCGACTTTATCTCTATGGAAGGCCATTCACAGTTGTTACAGAGCATCATTCACATTGTTGGCTGACAGGTGTTAAGTATCCAACAGGACGACTGGCCAGGTGGGCACTACATCTTTAAGAGTATGACATTACCATAGCGTACAAAAATGGAAGAAAACACCAAGATACCGACTATCTATCAAGAAACCCTTGCAAGACCATCAAGACTTTGATGAAGATAGTGACTGTCTCGCTGCACTCCAGGATCTCTCTGCTAAGTAATAGAAGGACGCCAAGATATCTCAAATTATACTTCCCTTAAATCGGTCAGAGGATGTGAAAGGACAATATAAGGTAGTTCATGGATTACTTTGCAAGAAAAACTTTCATCCGTTTGGAAAGAGGTGGCTACCAGTGATTCCTAAACACATGCGCTTAGATGTTCTACAGAAATTCCATTGCACACCTGAGGCTGGACATTTACGATTTATCAAGACCTACGATAGAACCAGCAAGATATTTTTCTGGCCAGGTTTATTTTGGAATGTCCGTCACTATGTGTCGCACTGTAGAGAGCAGAGGAGAAAGGCAGTTCCTCAGAAACCACCTGGCCGACTCATACCAATTCCACCAGCCGAAACGCCTTTCCAGCGTGTTGAGATTGACCTCCTCGGGTGATTTCCAACGTCTACTAGTGGCAATAGATGGATTATTGTTTGCACTGATTATCTGACACGATATGCCATTACAAAAGCTGTGAAAACAGCCGAAGCAACCGAGGTAGCCAAATTCATCGCGGAAGACATTATATTAAAATACGGTGCCCCAAGGACGTAAATTACGGATCGAGAGAAAGTTTTTCAGTCGAACCTTGTGACAGAGATAACCTGTCGGTGCGACGGTGTAGTTATTCGTCCCGAGTCGGCCGTGTGACGTTTGACAATTCCAGCATGCATCGTCGTGCCTGTGTGTCAAATTGGTTTGGCGAGACCAGCGAACGAGTGCAACTCACACTAAAATCTGCTGGGATTTCAGGGCTCCGATAGGAAAGTTTCCCGCGTTCTGATGATAAGAACGCCAGACCGCGTAGTTGGCACGTTTCCGTGGACGTATCAGAACACACCGCTGCCGCAGCGCACCGCACCGCTCCTAGCCCACAAGCGACGTTTTCTGCTGCCTCCCGAACCAAGGCGAAAGGGTAAAGTATTGCTGCAAACGGCGTAGGGTTGTTAAATGATATTCACAGCTTTTTGTTCTCAAGTGAACCATAGTTTGTGGTGCACTTGGTCGTAGTTGACTCCATTTGTGTTGAGTTGGGCGTCACAGGGGATTCATGTAAACAAAGTCAGATTTAGTTGTTACAAGGGATTAATTCGGGGGAAAATTGGTATAGCTTCCACCCCAATGTACGCTTTGATTGTCAAACACCATTTGGTTTGTCATTTTTGTGTACGATTTATCAGCTGGTTCTACAGAAAGTTGTTGTTACAAAAGGGTTAATAAAACTTGTTACTATTTTCTAAACTTAAAGATGCCACTGTTCTGATTCATATTCCTTCTGCTACTCACTGTTTTAATTTTATTGTGAAGTTCCATTCGTGCACAAGCAATTTAAGATTCAATCTTATGAAATTAGTGAATTTAACAATTAATTTGAGTTCTGAAACTGAACACAGACATTAAGCAACGAAAGTGCCAAGAGTAAATTCACTAATTCGTATATAAAAATTAAGGGTAAAGCACGCAGTTTGAAGGTTATTGAGGAGATAATACTTTTCTTTATGTAAAAATAATAACATTTAGCATCACTCAGACATACATTTATGATTGGAACAGGCGACAGCTTGCGCTACTTATGTATTAGATATCTTATTACTAGTTGTTGTTGTTGTTGTCGTCTTCAGTCCTGACACTGGTTTGATGCAGCTCTCCATGCTACTCTATCCTGTGCAAGCTTCTTCATCTCTCAGTACCTACTGCAACATACATCCTTCTGAATCTGCTTAGTGTATTCATCTCTTGGTCTCTACGATTTTTACCCTCCACGCTGCCCTCCAATGCTAAATTTGTGATCCCTTGATGCCTCAAAACATGTCCTACCAACCGATCCCTTCTTCTAGTCAAGTTGTGCCACAAACTTCTCTTCTCCCCAATCCTATTCAATACCTCCTCATTAGTTACGTGATCTATCCACCTTATCTTCAGTATTCTTCTGTAGCACCACATTTCGAAAGCTTCTATTCTCTTCTTGTCCAAACTGGTTATCATCCATGTTTCACTTCCATACATGGCTACACTCCAAACAAATACTTTCAGAAACGACTTCCTGATACATAAATCTATATTCGATGTTAACAAATTTCTCTTCTTCAGAAACGCTTTCCTTGCCGTTGCCAGTCTACATTTTATATCCTCTCTACTTCGACCATCATCAGTTATTTTACTTCCTAAATAGCAAAACTCCTTTACTACTTTAAGTGTCTCATTTCCTAATCTAATTCCCTCAGCATCACCCGATTTAATTTGACTACATTCCATTACCCTCGTTTTGCTTTAGTTGATGTTCATCTTATATCCTCCTTTCAAGACACTGTCCATTCCGTTCAACTGCTCTTCCAAGTCCTTTGCCGTCTCTGACAGAATTACAATGTCATCGGCGAACCTCAAAGTTTTTACTTCTTCTCTATGAATTTTAATACCTACTCCGAATTTTTCTTTTGTTTCCTTTACTGCTTGCTCAATATACAGATAGAATAACATCTGGGATAGGCTACAACCCTGTCTCACTCCTTTCCCAACCACTGCTTCCCTTTCATGCCCCTCGACTCTAATAACTGCCATCTGGTTTCTGTACAAATTGTAAATAGCCTTTCGCTCCCTGTATTTTACTGCTGTCAGCTTCAGAATTTGAAAGTGAGTATTCCACTCAACGTTGTCAAAAGCTTTCTCTAAGTCTACAAATGCTAGAAACGTAGGTTTGCCTTTTCACCCATGACTGTTAAATTTTCGTCTCCCTTAACTACCTGAAAATTTTCTTTTATCTCATCATACATTTCTTCAATTTCTTCATCATCTGCAGAGCTAGTAGCATATAAACTTGTATTTCTGTAGTAGGCATGGGCTTTGTGTCGATCTTGGCCACAATAATGCGTTCACTATGCTGTTTGTAGTAGCTTACCCGTACTCCTATTTTTTATTCATTATTAAACCCTACTCCTGCTTTACACCTATTTGATTTTGTGTTTATAACCCTGTATTCACCTGACCAGAAGTCTTGTTCCTCCTGCCACTGAACTTCACTAATTCCCACTATATCTAACTTTAACCTATCCATTTCCCTTTTTAAAATTTCTAACCTACCTGCCCATTTAAGGGCTCTGACATTCCACGCTCCGATCCGTAGAATGCCAGTTTTCTTTCTCCTGATAACGACGTCCTCCTGGGTAGTCCCAGCCCGGAGATCCGAATGGGGGACTATTTTACCTCCGGAATATTTGACCCAAGAGGACGCCATCATCATTTAATCATACAGTAAAGCTCCATGTCCTCGGGAAAAATTACGGCTGTAGTTTCCACGCTCCGATCCGGAGAATGCCAGTTTTCTTTCTCCTGATAACGACGTCCTCCTGAGTAGTCCCCGCCCGGAGATCCGAATGGGGGACTATTTTACCTCCGGAATATTTTTTGACCCAAGAGGATGCCATCATCATTTAATCATACAGTAAAGCTCCATGTCCTCGGGAAAAATTACGGCTGTAGTTTCCCCTTGCTTTCAGCCGTTCACAGTACCAGCACAGCAAGACCATTTTGGTTAATGTTGCAAGGCCAGATCAGTCAATCATCCAGACTGTTGCCCCTGCAACTACTGAAAAGGCTGCTGCCCCTCTTCAGGAACTACATCTTTGTCTGGCCTCTCAACAGATACCCCTCCATTGTGGTTGCACCTACGGTACGGCCATCTGTATCGCTGAGGCATGCAAGCCTCCCCATCAATGGCAAGGTCCATGGTTCATGGGGGGCTTATTACTAGGGACAGGCAAAATCGGTGTTATTTTATAGCAAAAATCGGTGGTTTTTTTTTTTTTTGCACTTTTCGGTGTTATTTGTCAGTGTTATTTTCTGGCAAGCTTTTTCTGTGATCAATTAGCTATTTTTGTCATATGTAACCATTTTTCAATGCTATGTTGAAAATGGAACTATTCCTAAGATAGGGTGGGCCAAACATGATACAAGTGTAGAGAAAAATTATTTTAACAAAAATTTTCGACTCGAATAATTATTTTAAAACTAACACCAAAGGTAAAAATGAAAATAACAGTATGCTGCAGATATTTTATTGATAACATGTTTCCAGTTCATCATATCGTTCTTGATCCGTGGAGACCACAAAAGCCGGTCTCCGCTGCTCAAGGATGATCTGAAGATCCGCTAGGAGCGTGAAACGTGTCATCAATAAACTATCTGCAACAGAGACTATTATTTAAACTTTTAACATTTGTATACTGTTGCTGCGCTTGGCCAGAATGGTGTGGAGTGATACATGTATTTTAAATACTGGGAAAAAATAATTTATCAATTATGTATACAGCAGATTAAAAAATATGCAGAATTTCCCTTTTTTCAGGTCCGCAATCAGTTTTTGACACTCGATAATTTTTTTCATCGACTTAAATGTTTATGTTAAAAGGCTGAAATTACTTATGGAATAATAATAATGAAACTTAGAAGAAAAACTTATAATGTAAAGAAAAATGATTGCCTTTGCAATGCTATTCTTAATAAATAAATTGTCTTGGCTGCATCCTCAAGAGATTTTTCTGTATGAATATCACCAAGAAGGCTTGAAGGTCATTTTTTAAGTATTCCTAAGTAACAAAGTACTTATAAACATTTACAAAAGGTATTTAACTTAGGTTAAAAATAAGACAAAATTTCATTTTCTTAATTTTTTTATGTTCACTCAGACGTTGCTTGGAAACAAAGTTTATAATATGTTTCACAACACGTTTTGAGTTTTAAATTCCATTTTACATCAGTAACACAGTCTGTTAATAAAAAAATACTTTCTTTTAACTTAGTATCTTTTTTGACACACATATACAATTGGTAGTAAGACTCATTTATGTACTACATTTTCAGCTGTTCTTACCAAGATCTGCACAAAGTGGGTGAAAACAGACATAACATCTGACATGCTTACCTTACAATTAGCAACGAAATGTAAAAGTGAAATATCCGAACGCGGGAACTGCAATAGCTTCTGAACGATTCAAAAACGTGTCACAAACAAAACACGAGTCAAGTGAAATGTACCCCCACCCCAACTCAGACTGCTATGCGCATCCGTGGATCTGGCAGCTTTGCAGCGTGAGAAAAATAATTTCCGGGTGGATGCTGACTTGCTTTCTCTCACGTTTATACACCATACAGCCACACTCCATGTATCCAGAAGCAGGAGTGTTGTTGTTGTTGTTGTCTTCAGTCCTGACACTGGTTTGATGCAGCCCTCCATGCTACTCTATCCTGTGCAAGCTTCGTCATCACCCAGTACCTACTGCAACCTACATCCCTCTGAATCTGCTTAGTGTACTCATCTCTCGGTCTCCCTCTACGATTTTTACCCTCCACACTGCCCTCCAATGCTAAATTTGTGATCCCTTGATGCCTCAAAACATGTCCTACCAACCGATCCCTTCTTCTGGTCAAGTTGTGCCACACACTTCTCCCCAATTCTATTCAATACCTCCTCGTTAGTTACGTGATCTATCCACCTTATCTTCAGTATTCTTCTGTAGCACCACATTTCGAAAGCTTCTATTCTCTTCTTGTCCAAACTAGTTATCGTCCATGTTTCACTTCCATACATGGCTACACTCCAAACAAATACTTTCAGAAACGACTTCCTGATACATTAATCTATATTCGATGTTAACAAATTTCTCTTCTTCAGAAACGCTTTCCTTGCCACTGCCAGTCTACATTTTATATCCTCTCTACTTCGACCATTATCAGCCATTTTACTTCCTAAATAGCAAAAATCTTTACTACTTTAAGTGTCTCATTTCCTAATCTAATTCCCTCATCATCACCCGATTTAATTTGACTACATTCTATTATCCTCGCTTTGCTTTTGTTGATGTTCATCTTATATCCTCCTTTCAAGGCACTGTCCATTTCGTTCAACTGCTCTTCCAAGTCCTTTGCTGTCTCTGACAGAATTACAATGTCATTGGCGAACCTCAAAGTTTTTACTTCTTCTCCATGAATTTTAATACCTACTCCAAATTTTTCTTTTGATTCCTCTACTGCTTGCTCAATATACAGATTGAACAACATCGGGGAGAGGCTACAACCCTGTCTCACTCCTTTCCCAACCACTGCCTCCCTTTCATGCCCCTCGACTCTTATGACCGCCATCTGGCTTCTGTACAAATTGTAAATAGCCTTTCGCTCCCTGTATTTTACCCCTGCCACCTTAAGAATTTGAAAAAGAGTATTCCAGTCAACATTGTCAAAAGCTTTCTCTAAGTCTACAAATGCTAGAAACGTAGGTTTGCCTTTTCTTAATCTTTCTTCTAAGATACGTCGTAAGGTCAGTATTGCCTCACGTGTTCCAACATTTCTACGGAATCCAAACTGATCCTCCCCGAGGTCCGCATCTACCAGTTTTTCCATTCGTCTGTAAAGAATTCGCGTTAGTATTTTGCAGCTGTGACTTATTAAACTGATAGTTCGGTAATTTTCACATCTGTCAGCACCTGCTTTCTTTGAGATTGGAATTATTATATTCTTCTTGAAGTCTGAGGGTATTTCGCCTGTCTCATACATCTTGCTCACCAGATGGTAGAGTTTTGTCAGGACTGGCTCTCCCAAGGCCGTCAGTAGTTCTAATGGAATGTTGTCTACTCCGGGGGCCTTGTTTCGACTCAGGTCTTTCAGTGATCTGTCAAACTCTTCACGCAGTATCGTATCTCCCATTTCGTCTTCATCTACATCCTCTTCCATTTCCATAATATTGTCCTCAAGTACATCGCCCTTGTATAAACCTTCTATATACTCCTTCCACCTTTCTGCCTTCCCTTCTTTGCTTAGAACTGGGTTGCCATCTGAGCTCTTGATATTCATACACGTGGTTCTCTTCTCTCCAAAGGTCTCTTTAATTTTCCTGTAGGCAGTATCTATCTCACCCCTAGTGAGATTAGCTTCTACATCCTTACATTTGTCCTCTAGCCATCCCTGCTTAGCCATTTTGCACTTCCTGTCTATCTCATTTTTGAGACGTTTGTATTCCTTTTTGCCTGCTTCATTTACTGCATTTTTATATTTTCTCCTTTCATCAATTAAATTCAATATTTCTGCTGTTACCCAAGGATTTCTACTAGCCCTCGTCTTTTTACCTACTTGATCCTCTGCTGCCTTAACTACTTCATCCCTCAAAGCTACCCATTCTTCTTCTACTGTATTTCTTTCCCCCATTCCTGTCAATTGCTCCCTTATGCTCTCCCTGAAACTCTGTACAACCTCTGGTTCTTTCAGTTTATCCAGGTCCCACCTTCTTAAATTCCCACCTTTTTGCAGTTTCTTCAGTCTTAATCTACAGGTCATAACCAATGGATTGAGGTCAGAGTCCACGTCTGCCCCTGGAAATGTCTTACAATTTAAAACCTGGTTACTAAATCTCTGTCTTACCATTATATAATCTATCTGGTACCTTTTAGTATCTCCAGGGTTCTTCCATGTATACAACCTTCTTTCACGATTCTTAAACCAAGTGTTAGCTATGATTAAGTCGTGCTCTGTGCAAAATTCTACCAGGCGGCTTCCTCTTTCATTTCTTAGTGCCAGTCCATATTCACCTACTATTTTTCCTTCTCTCCCTTTTCCTACACTCCAATTCCAGTCACCCATGACTATTAAATTTTCGTCTCCATTCACCATCTGAATAATTTCTTTTATTTCATCGTAAATTTCTTCAATTTCTTCGTCATCTGCAGAGCTAGTTGGCATATAAACTTGTACTACTGTAGTAGGTGTGGGCTTCGTATCTATCTTGGCCACAATATTGCGTTCACTATGCTGTTTGTAGTAGCTTAGCCGCATTCCTATTTTGCTATTCATTATTAAACCTACTCCTGCATTACCCCTAATTGATTTTGTGTTTATAACCCTGTAGTCACCTGACCAGAAGTCTTGTTCCTCCTGCCACCGAACTTCACTAATCCCCACTATATCTAACTTTAACCTATCCATTTCCCTTTTTAAATTTTCTAGTCTACCTGCCTGATTAAGGGATCTGACATTCCACGCTCCGATCCGTAGAACGCCAGTTTTCTTTCTCTTGATAACGACATCCTCTTGAGTAGTCCCCGCCCGGAGATCCGAATGGGGGACTATTTTACCTCCGGAATATTTGACCCAAGAGGACGCCATCATCATTTAATCATACAGTAAAGCTGCATGTCATCGGGAAAAGTTACGGCTGTAGTTTCCCCTTGCTTTCAGCCGTTCACAGTACCAGCACAGCAAGGCCGTTTTGGTTAATGTTGCAAGGGCAGATCAGTCAATCATCCGACTGTTGCCCCTGCAACTACTGAAAAGGCTGCTGCCCCTCTTCAGGAACCACACGTTGGTCTGGCCCCTCAACAAATACCCCTCCGTTGTGGTTGCACCTACGGTTCGGCCATCTGTATCGCTGAGGCACGCAAGCCTCCCCACCAACGGCAAGGTCCATGGTTTAAGGGGGGGGAGGGGGGGGAGGCAGGAGTAGGCGCTGCTTATATGCGATTTCAGTTCTGCGCATGCGCGGCAAGCTGTCTGGCAACTGCTTAAACGATCCTTATTTCAACGAAATTTGAAAACAATCATATCGATATTAATTAAAATTTTCCGTAGTTAATACTCACAGAAAAATACGCACTTAGGGTTGGCAGCGAGCATACGTAAAACAGTTGTCCTGCCAATGAATGGTCCCTCCAAACTTGACTATTGGCTTGAACACACTGTCATCTACAATATTAACGTGGTTTGCGTACTGTTACGGAGTACACCTTTTCCTTTGGATGATTTGAGAAAGGGTTCTGATACGTGAAACCTATTATCATTTAAACAAAAGTAGCTAAATTTTGCAACTTTGGCTGTTTTGTACATAAAACATATTAACTCAAGTCGCTGTCCTGTTATTAATACAGCGTGCTGGAAATCCAAAAAGGTGAATTTTTTAGAAATTAACGCTGTCCTGTAAAATGCCTTCCTCACCAACCATTCTGAACTCATCACATATTTGGAAATAAATACCCAAATATTTATTTCATTTTTCGATCTCTAATCAGACATAAGTGTATCATTTATTGCAGAACATATTTGTATTACACTTTCGGATTGTTTCCTTTACTTTTACTGTGAAAAGTTGAAGAATTGTAAGCTCAATGATGGATGACGGTGTTGGCAGTGTTCGCGCTCACCCTCCTTCCAAATACTTGCATTACATTCGCAATAAAAGACCGAAACAGTGTAGACAATGCTATTGTGGAAAAAGGTTAGATTAATACTAGTTCTACGGATGATGAATACGATATACGAGTCAAATTTTCCAATACATGACACAATTAAGTTAATTTAACAATATAATTAAGTTAATTTCTTTTTTAATAATTTGTTTTTTTCTTAATTTATATCTAAAAATTCCTCTATGGAGTAGGAGTTGTCATTCAGTAATTCTTTTGATTTCTTCTTAAATACTTGTTGGTTATCTGTCACACTTTTGATACTATTTGGTAAGTGGCCAAAGACTTTAGTGGCAGTATAATTCACCCCTTTCTGTGCAAAAGTTAGATTTAATCTTAAATAGTGAAGATCATCCTTTCTCCTAGTATTGTAGTTATGCACACAGGTATTACTTTTGAACTGGGTTTGGTTGTTAATAACAAATTTCATAGGAGAGTATATATACTGAGAAGCTACTGTGAATATCCCTAGATCCTTAAATAAATGTCTGCAAGATAATCTTGGGTGGACTCCAGCTATTATTCTGATTACACGCTTTTGTGCAATGAATACTTTATTCCTCACTGATGAATTAACCCAAAATATGATGCCATATGCAAGCGATGAGTGAAAATAGGCGTAGTAAGCTAATTTACTAAGATGTTTATCACCAAAATTTGCAATGACCCTTATTGCATAAGTAGCTGAACTCAAACGTTTCAGCAGATCATCAGTGTGTTTCTTCCAATTTAATCTCTTATCAATGGACACACCTAAAAATTTTGAATATTCTACCTTAGCTATCTGCTTCTGATTAAGGTCTGTATTTATTAATGGCGTCATACCATTTGTTGTCTGTATGTATTGTGTCTTATCAAAATTCAATCAAGGAACCACTTAGTAATTTTCTGAAAGACATTATTGACAATTTCATCAGTTAATTCTTTTTTGTCAGGTGTGATTACTATACTTGTATCATCACCAAAGAGAAATGACTTTGCCTCTTCATTAGCATGCAGGGGAACACAAACTTACGTCCATTCGTATCGTAAACCACGAAACTATCCGTGACGTCATGGCTTATTCATTCGGTTACTGTCTCGTCTCAATGATCACATTTCTTCAAGCCTTATATCGTTGCTGCGTTATTAAGCGCACTTAATTAACATTGGTGCTGTGTTTGCGATAGATTTTCATTGCGCCATTGCTTTTAAACGGCATACTGCGGCACATACACTGCAAAAGAAATAAATAATCGAAATACACACAGTGGTCTTTCGTACGCCATCGCAAAAGTCGATAGTCGAAAGGCCACTAGTTACGTCGCGACAGCAAAAAGTAGTGCGACAGTTGAACATAGAACATTTCAACATCAAACGTCATTAGATTTACGACACTTCTTACGAACACACCGAGAAATTTTGTAGAAAAACTCCGATTTTCGTTACTTCCTTAAAAACCGCAGAATTTGCGTTACCTCCTTAAAAACAGCTGAATTCGCGTTATTTCTTTAAAAACCACCAAATTCGCGTTATTCGTCGCGTGATCGTTTAAACGAATTCTTCCTGTCCCCACCTATTACTACATTACAGCAAATGAAGCCTTAAGATAATTATGGTACTAACAGCCATCAACGTTTTTACTAATCTTACTTTAGCTGTGTAGTTTTTATTTCAAAAATCGCCTACTGTCTCAGTCCGTACTGTTGTTCTCTGACTGTCGCGCTGTTAATACGTAGTGTAAAAATGGCCGAAGCTGCTTCCTTCTTTGTAATGAAACATGCGCGTGGAACATCATAAAAATGGCGAGAAATAGGTTGTACTTAATTTTTTTCGCAAATTTACAGAAATAATCAGCTCCGAAGTTTTTTGAGGAACTATATTTGCTGAAGTTAAGGGGCTACCTTAAGCGGGATGTATAGCTGAATCGGTTGCGTTGTTGGATTGTAATCCTGTACAATCCGCGTTTCGATAGTTCCAGTGTCTCTTTGGTGTTTCTTTTTTCCGTTCAGTGTGAAAATCTATATATTTTAAACGTAAAATTCATCAAATATTTGCTAATTAACGCCTTTCTAATCATTATTTTAATGAATATGCACGCCTTCATGTTGCACATAAAATTACAGTTTTAATTGGAAATATGAATTCTTCGTTATCGATATTATATAAAATATTATTAGCAAAGGTTTTTCAAATTAAGAAAGCGCAACAAATCCAATTTTAGGACAAAAACCTTAAACCAGATCCTCTTTATTTGGAATATGTCCATTGTTTTTAGCACAAATGTGTTGTCACACGAGCGATTAGTGTCGTGAAAACAGGGAAAGCAATATAATTTTCACGTCATCGAGCACAGCATTTTTACAGTTGCTACCATGTCACTGAAATATGAGCCCAACAGAACTGATCTGGCGCTTGGACAGGTTAGTGGATTCTGTTGTTGATTGACTCGATATCATTGTAGCGAGTTGAACTTCCAGTACAGAAATGTATTTCTCGGATTCGGATATGAGAGGAGTTCAGAGATTACTGACAACTGGCTGTAAGTAACACCTCCTTATTATCATACTCGACCATACTCGAGAGAGCTTTGCTTCCGCTCCACTTGAAGCGAAATCCATTGAGATTCCAGCAAATGCGGAAGAATGCGTGGTGTAATGTTTACATCATTCTTATTCCTATAACGAACACAGTGTAGCCCCCCTAATAGCTTCAGCGCTGCTCAGGTGACGTCATCTGCCACGTTACATGTGTGTCACGCGCGGCTTGTTGACCTGCGTACGCGCTACCAGAAACGTAAGCAGAAGAAAGTACAGTAATCGATACCACGTCACCAAGAAAGTGCAGGTGGACTATTCTACAGAAATAAACGCAACGGTGCTAGGATTTGCGAAATGCGAACCACAACCAAGTGAGAATAAAAATTATTCACATAAAAAATAATCAGATGTCCCATGGTTCTCCTGACACTAGCTGGCAGAATTACGTCTTGCACTTAAATATCCATGATGTGATTCATAAACCACAATGGAAAACATAACCAAGTTGTGACAAATTCCTTTCGATGTCATTAAGCCCTCCGATGACGATTTATTACAGGGTGAAAGCAATCACGTCAATCTCTTAAGGTATAATGACGGTATTGATATCAGAGCTGAATTGATTAAAGAGCAACCTCTGAACACCAAACATGCACAAGTTTTAGTACAAGCATCAATACTTGCCATAGTGGGAAAAATTAATACAAAAGTATCTTAAGATACAGATGCCTCTGTTAATATTTTATCACAAAACCTATTTAAAAAGCAGACATAGTGCCGACCCACCCTGTACAAAATTGTATTGCTGAAGCCTTAGAAGTTAAGTCGCAAACTGTCAAGTGACAGAAACATGTAAACATTGTCGTTGGAAACGGAGTGATCTTATGGCTGTCCCTGATTCTAAATGCTTGCTGGGTACGCAGTTTTGTCGGGAGAAGTGTGTAAAATTAGATTATTCTTTGGGTAAGTGCTATTAACGCATGAAGGATAAGGACATCGAAGTAGGTTTAATACTAATCCCAGTGACATATGATAATTACTACGAGGGAACTAAAGTAAAATTTTTAAAGGCCGAGAATGTACATGTTGTTTCTCAAACCACTTTGGTGACATTGACAATAACAAAGCATATATACAAGATAAGGCAATGGAGTCATCTTATCTGGATTCTCGACAGCAGTTGGATTTAGGAAACACATTTCAGAAGTGCTTAGGTGGTTTTGAGAAGAAATCTGATGTAATAAACACTTACGTGTACACAGGGACGTGACACCATTTGATACATTTTGCCATAAATCATGTTCCATGCAATGGATGGAACGAGAGGCTGTTTATCAGTGGAAAGTAATTCAACCATCACATACTGTAGTTCATTATAAGCACTAAAAATGGCATGCGATTAATAAAATAATAATACCATTTTGTATGCAAGCAGAAAACCTAGAAGAGCAATTACAAAAGTTTCATGCAGTATGCTATTTCACTAGCCTAGATCATTGCTATTTCTATTGGCAGGTCTCACTGTCGAATGAGTCTACGAAATACACGGCTTTTTTCCATGCTGGCGAAGGTTATTAACGTTGTGTCTTACCTTCGGACTTAACGAAAGTGTTGGTGTATTTATTGTGGCACTAAATACAGTTCTCGGACCAAATCTTCTAGACAAAGTAAGACTATATGTTGATGACAACTTGAGTGCAACTGTCACATGGCAAGAACACCTTGAATAATTGGACTGTACTTTACACAAATTATCACAGGTTGGAGTCACAGGTAACTTGCATAAATCAATATTCGGTTGTGAGGAAATAAAATGTTTGAGTCAAGTGGTATCTCCTACAGGAGTAACACCTGATCGTGATACGATAAGTGCAGTAAATTTTCCCGTTCCGAAAACAAAATTGCACTTGAAATCTTTTCTTGGCATTTGTTCGTTTCTTGTCGTTTTGTTTCTGGACAGTTGCTTAATAGTCCAACATTGTTAGCACTATTAAAAAAGAATGTCGCATGTCGTGAAATTGTGAAGCAGATTGCGACGCAATAAAGAATTCTTTAGGAAATTCTGAAATCCTATGTCGTCCTGATATGAATATAAATTTTTGCGCTGCCACGGGCGCATCCTTTAGGGCAGTGTTTTTTTTTTTTGGGGGGGGGGGGGGGGAGGGGGTCGCAAAGCCTTTCCCAGGGGGTCATGGTCGCAGGGGTTTCATACTATCAAGTGACAATACTTCGCCGCAAATTACACATTGCGGTTTATTGTTCATGACAGTAAAACCATACTTCAGACAACTGTCGCCATAAAGTCTATTTTTTTCGATTTTGATTCGCTTCCGCCACTGCCATTTGTACCAGACGTGGAGGGCTGCACAGATCTTTTAAGAAACTTGTCTATTTCATGCTCGTTCAGAGCGAAGCGCGAAGACAATAATCACGTCCGTACTTGCTGGCGTACTCGGACAACTGGTTGTAGTGACCGAAAACACGCGACTATGCCCCCGCTGACTCCTTCTCAACACCACGCATCTACCCGGCAAAGAATTTACACATATCAAAAAAATGTTTTTCATCACCTCGGTTCCGAGAGTTCCGGAAACTGTACAGAAAATTGGAATAGAAAGCAACATAAACATCATTTCCTCCCTTTTCAATTGCTCATGAAAACCACACATTACATGTTGTACCGCCATACAGTGAGACCTTCAGATGTGGTGGTCCAGATTGCTGTACACACCGGTACCTCTAATACTCAGTAACACGTCCTCTTGCATTGATGATTCCTGTATTCGTCGTGGCATACTATCCACAAGTTCATCAAGGCAATGTTGGTCCAGATTGTCCCACTCCTCAACGACGATTCGGCGTAGATCCCTCAGAGTGGTTGGTGGGTCACGTCTCCATAAACAGCCCTTTACATTCTATCCCAGACATGTTCGATAAGGTTTTTGTCTGGGGAACATGCTGGCCACTCTAGCTGAGCGATGTCGTTATCCTGAAGACAGCCATTCACAAGATGTGCACGATGGGGACGCGAATTGTCGTCCATGAAGATGAATGCCTCGCCAATATGCTGCCGATATGGTTGCACTATCGGTCGCAGGATGGCATTCACGCATAGTACAGCCATTACGAAGCCTTCTATGACCACAAGACGCGTACGTCAGCCCCACATAATGCCACCTCGAAACATCAGGGACACTCCACCTTGCTACACTCTCTGGACAGTGTGTCTAAGGCGGTCAGCTTGACCGGGTTGCCTCCAAATATGTCTCCGCCGATTGTCTGGTTAAAGGCATATGCGACACTCATCGGTGAAGAGAACGTGATGCCAATCCTGAGCGGTCCATTGGGCATGCCATTTGGCCCATCTGTACTGCTCTGCATGATGTCATGGTTGCAAAGATGGACCACGCCATGCACGTAGGGAGTGAAGTTGTTCTTCATGCACCTTATCGCACACAGCTTGCGTCGCAACACGACGTCCTGTGGCTGCGCGAAAAGCTTTATTCAAAATGTTGGCGTTGCTGTCAGGGTTCCTCCGAGCCATAATCCGTAGGCAGCGGTCATGCATTGCAGTAGTAGCCCTTGGGCGGCCTTAGTTCCTGTCTCTCTGTATCTCCTCCATGACCGAACAACATCGCTTTGGTTCACTCCCAGAGGCTTGGACAGTTCCCTTGTTGAGAGCCCTTCCTGGCACAAAGTAACAATGCGGACGTGATCGAATAGCGGTATTGACCGTCTAGGTATGGTTGAACTACAGACAACACGAGCCGTGTACCTCCCTCCTGGTGAAATGACTGGAACTGTTCGGCTGTTGGAACCCCTCCGTCTAATAGGCGCTGCTCATGCATGGTTGTTTACATCTTTGGGCGTGTTTAGTGACATCTCTGAACAGTCAAAGGAACTGTGTGTGTGATCCAATATCCACAGTCAACGTCTATCTTCAGGAGTTTTGGGAATGGGAGTGATGCAAAACGTTCAGTATTGTATCGACAGAAAGAAAATTACATGCGTTGCATTTGAAATCGCTGACATGCTTTTATTATGGCTTTGGGGGTCGCCATAATATTTTTCCTTGTAAAGGGGTATTGTATTCAAAAAGGTTGAAAAACACTGCTTTAGGTGAATCGGTGCACGTCTATTTTAGATGTCTCAAAAGGACAGAAACAGTGAGCTTAACAGGATTAGTTTTGTAGTTGAACCCTTTTAGAGTGTAAGCGTGGATATTATGGTACAGAGTTAGTAAATCTGGTCGTGATGTGGACATTCAAGAAGTTCAGTTAGTATGTTGATGGAAAACATATTAAATATTTTGTAATCTCCGCCCTCTAAGCTTTTTACTAACCTACAAAATACTGCAACCTAGCCCTTAACTCGCGAGATGACTTTTCTGTAACGTATACCACGAGGTGGAGTCGCAGGGACTCCTACATTTAAACCGATAGTTAAGGCAAAAATCATTTGAAATTTTTAATTTATGCTATGTAACATTTATCTTTATAATTATTGAAGTGTTGTTTAAATGTCTCTAGTTTATTTTATTGCACTAAACAATGTCTGCAGCATTTTATTATGTATCACATAAAAGCACATAATATTCTGTGGTTCTTCTAAATGGTACACATAAATAGACTGAAAAATTATACAATCCTTGTGGCAAATAGATTTCCAAACAAAACTAAATTCCAGGGTTTAAATTTGCGCATAAAAGTTCCACCCGACAGTACAAAAAGAGAGTCTGTCGAATTGACATTCATTTCCGGGAGCTACATTTTTGTTACCACTCAGAAGACATTCGATTTTGGCAGACTCTTTAAGTATTTCATTAAAGAAACAGACAAATCCCTATCAAAACGTTCCTGAAGTTCTTCCTGTGAATGATATTCTTGTCCGATAGCAGAACTGTACATGTAAATGTCGTGTGACGAGGGCCTCCCGTCGACTGGATCGTTCGGCAGGTGCTAGTCTTTAGATTTGACGTCACTTGGGCGACTTGGCGTAGATGGGGATGAAATGATAATGGTTAGGAGAACACAACAACCAGTCCCGTCTCAGCCGGGAAGCGAACCCTGGCCATTAGGATTTACATTTGTCGCGCTGACCACTCAGCAACCGGGGGGCGGACAACAGAACTGTGATAACTGGCTAAAGTAAAATCGTCGACTTTTTCGTTTATTTCTTGATCTAGATCACTGACACCTTCCTCATACCGACTAACAATTTCATCAAACTCGGAAAAGTTAATAATGCCGCATTCGTGCCAACACATTTTGAGCTATACGGTACCGTACTGAAGAAAACAGGTTCGTAGTTCATACGGCGCGATGTAGGAGACTCAACACCTATCACCAACACGTGTCAACAATAAACACAGAAGGCGATAATGCAACCGACAGCAAAACATTGTAGGCTTGGCAATTTAAGGAGGGTAGGGGGAGTATAGAGCATTCCATCACAAGTGGCTTTGGAGAGCTAGTTCGAATATTTTCGCACGGTCTGAGAGGCCACAATTCGTAAGTTAAAGGGCTAGGATTACCATGTGGACAGCTTTTCTACAGGAATCAGACTTCGAGGTAATGAACTTAAGAGGTAAGAATAATGTTGTTGCTGAAGTTTTGTCGCGTCTAACGCAAGGACTGACTGATCCTTCAGATTTAACGGGGCAAGTAACTGTTTACAGAATTTTGTTAATGAAAGACACACATTGCAAACAATACTACTTAATTATGAATAACAGCATGATTACATTGCAAGATGCAAATCTAAGGTGCTGTAAAAAACTCTCCTTACATGAAACACACCTGTGAAAATTTTACAGCATTCAAAAAATCCAGGCTAACGTTTCTGGTGACAATAGAGACAGAGAGGTGTGTGTGTGTGTGTGTGTGTGTGTGTGTGTGTGTGTGTGTGTGTGTGTGTGTGTGTGTGGTGTATGCATTCCAGATACTTTTAAAAAAAACTTTAGTTTGGCATACTGATTATGTTTGGGGTGATTACGGTATCACAAAATGTTGAATGAAACTGAATTTATATTAAGACTTTTATCCATTGTGGATGTGGAACACTGCGACTGTGGTGTGAAAAGGTTTTCAGAAATTACTGCAACCAGTCGCCTTTTATGTAGATGTATTTTATTTAACCATGACCGGTTTCGAGCTGCCTAGCAACTCATCATCAGATGGTATATACATTTAGTGCTTTTTTGTACCCATTGTGTGGGTGGTTGAGTATCTGTGGAGATAAATCTTTCTGCAGGTATATATATCTCTTTTAGGACGTATTTTTGAAACCATTGTGTCTTGTTTTTCACAATTTCACAAGTTAAAACTTTCACTAGATGTATATTAATTTTATGAGGCACTGTTGGAAACATATATCTTGTTTTTCGTAAACATCGCTGAACACACTTAGAGATATATATACCTGCAGAAAGATTTATCTCCACAGATACTCAACCACCCACACAATGGGTACAAAAAAGCACTAAATGTATATACCATCTGATGATGAGTTGCTAGGCAGCTCGAAACCGGTCATGGTTAAATAAAATACATCTACATAAAAGGCGACTGGTTGCAGTAATTTCTGAAAACCTTGAATTTATATTGCTACTTTCCGAATGTGCGAAGGTATGTTGAACAGCTATTAAAATCTTGTCTACTGTGTCAAAAAGCAAAGCCTGTGTCTCTTGATGTCAGCGGGACAATGCCCTCTGGACGAGGTGGTGTTTAGTATTTACATCTACATCCACATGATTGCTCTGCTACTCACAATAAAGTGCCTGGCAGACTGTTCAATGAACCACCGTTAAGCTGTCTCTCTTCCGTTCCACTCTCAAACAGCGCGCCGGGAAAACGAGCACTTAAAATTTTTCTGTGCCAGCCTTGATTTCTCTTATTTTATCGTGATGATCGTTTCTCCCTATGAAGGCGGGCGCCAACAGAATGTTTTCGCAATCGGAGGAGAAAACTGGGGATCGAAATTTCACGAGATCCCGTCGCAACGGAAAACGCCTTTGTTATAATGATTGCCCCTCCAATTTAGTTGCTCTGAATGACCTTTTTTTCCAAATATGGCAAGCTTTATGCTACAAGATCGACGGTAGCGTCCACTTTCATTAGGAGAATCCTCAAACATTACATACCAGGGACACCGTCACATTCCTCACAGATGGTACTCCGAATTTTACGTGCAAGAGATGGAATGACTTTTTGCAAGACAATAACAGTATTAAGCTCATTTTGATATCCCGGTACCGCTCTCAGAGTAATTCTCTTTAATGTATCTTCAGAGAATTCAGGCGCTTCATAAGATCTTATGCTAATACACAACACTCACGACGGATTTATTGAACCGTTTGAAAATACTGTAAATAATTTACCTATTTAAACAACATCATACACACCTGCGGAATTACTTAATAACCGTAAGGCAACTAATGAATGGATAAACTCCCATTGCCACGCCTTCCTAAAGAAGAACCCGTACTGGAAGAAAAGGTAAGGAACAGACTTGTTGCACTCAACTGCATCATAATAAATGCATACGACAGAACGTTAGGCCATGTTCAGAAATAATGAGTTGGAGAAACAGTACTACTTAAATCGAGTCCGAAATCGTCTACTTTACATTAAAAAGGTAGCAAATGACAATTACAGTATACAGAACCCTATCGAATAGTCAACACACTACACCCATGTAGTTATCTGTTGGCTTTTTCAAATTAAAAGACTTTATAGTCAACAATATCTAAAAAGATATGTGCATGTGTAACGGTAATGATCTTTTTCTCTAATCTGAGAAATCATTAGATGTTCTAACGGCTTTTTTTTGCCTTGCAAATGACATATGCGAGAACTGAAGTAACCAAAGAACGCAGCCTACGCTTTTATAGTGTGAGTAATCATATATGTGTAAGAAAAGTACAAAGGAACAGATCACTACTTAAAAAAGATAACCCTGCTGTTAAACGTGCAGATTTTGTTCACTAGCTTTTGTAAATTATTGAGTCTGAACAAAACAGTTTTATATATAAACGGTATATTTTCTCAAGATACAGTTTTTCTTCCTAATTAAAGCGAAATTCGGGGTTATATAAAATACAACATGTACCACTTTGCTCCCGCGGTTTTTTCCCCAACATTTGAGCCTTTAATGAAACAAATTGGTTACACATGTATCATTCAGAGTATTTTCCATCGCTGGCCACTACTTTCTCCCGTCTTTCGGGCAGTGTATGAATCCCGAGTCGAAAAAATTGTTCATCTTTTGAAGCGATTCACGAATCGATCCAATTTGTGACTTCTTCATGAGATCGGAAGTTTTGCTCAGCCAGGCCATGTCCATTGATGTAAACAGGTGATAGTCAGAGGGCGCAATATTTGAAGAATACGGCGAGTAGGGTAGGATTTCCCATTTTAACGTTTCCAAGAACGTTTTGACCTCTTTTGCAACGTGGGGTTGAGCGTTGTCTGGCTACAAAATCACTTTATCGTTCATCTCACTGTATTGCGGCCGTTTGTCTTTGAACGCGCTGCTCAAACGCATTAATTGTGTTCTATAACGAGCACCTGTGATTGTTTCACTTAGTTTTAACAACTCATAGTACACGACGTCGAGCAGGTACCACCAAATGCAGAGCATGATCTTGGAGCCGTGAATATTCGGTTTGGCCGTCAACGTGGAGGCATGGGTGGGATACCCCCATGATTTTTTGCGTTTAGGATTGTCGTAATGAACACAATTTTTCGTCCCCGGTCACAATGCGATACAGAAGTCCCTTCCGTTTTTGCCTCTGAAGTAACTGTTCACAAACACACATGCTGTTCAACGTCTCTTGGTTTCAGCTCACATGGGACCGAAGCTCCTTCTTTCTGAAACTTGAGACGTTTTGAAATGGCTTGATGTGTCACTCCCACTAATCGTGCCAATTCTCCTTGAGTTTGACGCGAGACTTCACTCAGCAATGTCTACAATTCTGCATCTTCGATAACATTCTCTCTCCACCACTATGCCAGTCTACGACGTTAAAATCACAGTTCTTGAAGCGTTGAAACCACTCACGACACGTTCTTTCACTAATAGTGTCCTTACCATACGTAGTTGAAAGCATTCGATGAGACTCAGCCGCAGTTTTCTTCATACTGAAACAAAACAGTAACACCTACCGCAAATGACGCGAATTATGCTAGTAAACCGACATTTCCAATCAAGAACAACTTTATCACGCACACACAAATCGACTAATGTTTGAATGAGGTTATGATGACCGAATTCCAATCTCGTTGCCTGTCTTCTGCGATCTGTTTCTTTCGACTGCTGCTTACCGTTGTCGCCACCTATCGGCACACGGCGGCAGCAAAGTTGAACACCTTGTATTTCAAAAACTACCGAGGAATAACACTTTACTGTGAACGCTAAACATTTTTCCTTTTAACACAACACATCCTCCACAAATAAAGAGTTGCTGTTACCATACTGCACGCAGTAAATTAAATCGAACTCGCTCAAACGGCTTTGTCAGAAAATCGGTTAACTCATTATTTGCGTATATATGTTCCAACATAATTACACCATTCAGGAATCTTTCACGAACACAGTAGTGTTGTACCTGTATACGCTTTGACTGACGATGATATTCAGAGTTTTTTGCCAATTTTAATGCCCTCGTAACGTCAATATCAAATGTTGGAAGTTGTCCGTGCATTTCAACTACAACAATTAATAAATGACATAAATAAATTAATTCTTTGGATCCTTCATCATCATCATCATCATTTAAGACTGATTATGCCTTTCAGCGTTCAGTCTGCAGCATAGCCCCCTTATAAAATTCCTCCATGATCCCCTTTTCAGTGCTAACATTGGTGCCTCTTCTGATGTTAAACCTATTACTTCAAAATCTTTCTTAACCGAATCCAGGTACCTTCTCCTTGATCTGCCCCGACTCCTCCTACCCTCTACTGCTGAACCCATAAGTCTCTTGGGTAACCTTGCTTCTCCCATGCGTGTAACATGACCCCACCATCTAAGTCTGTTCGCCCTGACTGCTACATCTATAGAGTTCATTCCCAGCTGTTCTTTGAGTTCCTCATTGTGGACACCCTCCTGCCATTGGTCCCATCTACTAGTACCTGCAATCGTCCTAGCTACTTTCATATCCGTAACCTCAACCTTGTTGTTAAGGTAACCTGAATCCACCCAGCTTTCGCTCCCATACAACAAAGTTGGTCGAAAGATTGAACGGTGCACAGATAACTTAGTCTTGGTACTGACTTCCTTCTTGCAGAAGAGAGTAGATCGTAGCTGAGCACTCACTGCATTAGCTTTGCTACACCTCGCTTCCAGTTCTTTCACTATGTTGCCATCCTGTGAGGATATGCATCCTAAGTACTTGAAACTGTCCACCTGTTCTAACTTTGTTCCTCCTATTTAGCACTCAATCCGTTTATATTTCTTTCCCACTGACATTACTTTCGTTTTGGAGATGCTAATCTTCGTACCATAGTCCTTACATTTATGATCTAGCTCTGAAATATTACTTTGCAAACTTTCAATCGAATCTGCCATCACAACTAAGTCATCCACATATGCAACACTCCTTATTTTGTGTTCACATATCTCGATCTCACCCCGCCACTCTATTGTTTTCAACATATGATCCATAAATAATATGAACAAAGTGGAGTCAGGTTGCAGCCTTGTCTTACCCCTGAAACTACTCTGAACCATGAACTCAATTTACCGTCAACTCTAACTGCTGCCTGACTATCCATGTAAAGACCTTTAATTGCTTGCAAAAGTTTGCCTCCTATTCCATAATCTCTTAGAACAGACAATAACTTCCTCCTAGGAACCCGGTAATATGCCTTTTCTAGATTTATAAAGCATAGATACAATTCCCTGTTCCACTCATAACACTTCTCCATTATTTGCCGTAAACTAAAGATCTGGTCCTGGCTACCTCTAAGAGGCCTAAACCCACACTGATTTTCATCCAATTGGTCCTCAACTAATACTCACACTTTCCTTTCAACAATACCTGAGAAGATTTTACCCACAACTCTGATTAAAGAGATACCTTTGTAGTTGTCACAATCTTTTCTGTTTCCATGTTTAAAGATTGGTGTGAATACTGCTTTTGTCCAGTCTGATGGAACCTGTCCCGACTCTCAGGCCATTTCAATTATCCTGTGTAGCCACTTAAGACCTGACATTCGACTGTATTTGATGAGTTCTGACTTAATTTCATCCACCCCAGCTGCTTTATTGCACTGCAATCTATTGACCACTTTCACCACTTCCTCAAATGTGATCCTATTTCCATCCTCATTCCTATCCCATTGTACATCAAAATCTGAAACCTTACTGATCGTATTTTCACCTACATTGAGCAACTCTTCAAAATATTCCCTCCATCTGCCCAAGGAATCCACAGGATTCACAAGCAGTATTCCTGACCTGTTCAAAATACTTGTCATTTCCTTCTTACCTCCCTTTCGAAGACTGCTAATTACACTCCAGAATGGTTTTCCAGCAGCTTGACCCATAGTCTCCAACCTGTTTCCAAAGTCTTCCCAAGATTTCTTCTTGGATGCTCCAATTATCTGTTTGGCTTTGTTTCTTTCTTCAACATAACTCTCTCCATCTACTTGAGTTCTAGTGTGTAGCCATTTTTGATAAGCATTCTTTTTCCTTTTACAGGCTGCCTTGACTGTGTCATTCCACCAAGCTGTTTGCTTCATCCTAACTTTACACACTACTGTTCCAAGACACTCTTTAGCCACTTCTAGTACTGTGTTCCTGTACCTTGTCCATTCCTTTTCCAATGACTGTAATTGACTACATTCAACTAACTGGTACCTTTCTGAGATCGCTGTTATGTACTTCTGCCTGATTTCCTTATCCTGAATTTTCTCCACTCTTATCCTCCTACATATGGACCTGACCTCCTGCACTTTCAGCCTCACAATCCCAATTTCACTGCAGATTAAATAATGATCAGTGTTATCAAAGAATCCCCTGAATACACGTGTGTCCCTCACAGCCTTCCTGAATTCCTGATCTGTTATTATATAGCCAATGACAGATCTGGTTCCCCTGCCTTCACAAGTATGTCGGTGAATGTTCTTATGTTAAAAAAAAAGGAGTTTGTGATTACTAAGCCCATACTGGCGCAGAAATTCAAGAGTTGTTCCCTGTTCCTGTTGGCCTCCATATCCTGTCCAAATTTACTCATAACCTTTTCATACCCTTCTGTTCGATTTCCAATCCTGGCGTTAAAATCACCCATGACCAGAACACTGTCCTTATCCTTTATTCTAACAACTACATCACTGAGTGCCTCATAAAAACTATCCATCTCATCTTGATCTGTCCCTTCACAATGCGAATATACTGACACAATCCTAATTTTCTTGCTAGACACTGTCAAATCTATCCACATCAGTCGTTCGTTTACATACCTTATTACAACTACGCTGGGTTCCATTTCTTTCCTTTCTTACTTGCAGCCTCTGCGAGCTCTACCTTCTTCCCAGAGTAGCCCCCATTGACATTAATAGCTCCCCATCTCATTACCATTTGTTTGCCAGGTCGTATCTTAGGAGTCCCTGGTTTGTCAGTTAGAGGTGGGACTTCGTCACCTCCAAAGGTCCGAGGCATTTTGCTCTGATTGTTTCCAGCATCATATTTAAAGTACCAGGGAAGCAGGTTGCTAGCCTTACTTGCCCCGAGTCCCATTGGGTTTTACCCCTAACGGTTGAAGAACTAACTGGTGGATTTGGTAGTCTGTGCCGTATGACCACAAAGGTGACCACGCCTCAGAATATCTCGCTGAAATAATTTCTGCTTCAGTTCATCCATCTTCTGCAACTGACTTGTTCATGATATTGCTCCAACAGAGTACTTGGCCACAATGCCGGTTTTTGAATGTTTTGTCCGCTTGTTCCCAGTAAAATCAGCATCACCGTAGATTCTCAAATTTTTTCTCTTCACAAATAATACCATAATTAAATGTACATTCCTAATACTGGAATATGCGTCTCACTCGATTCCAGTCCTCTGTAGTTGGTTTTTCCACAGCTCGAGCAGCTTTATTCATTGCGAAAGTTATGTCTGAAGGAGATGCGTAAGACATCGAACTGCCTCGCGACATGGGACAGAGAAATAAACTGCTTCATCTTGATCATTTTCCTCATATCCAATGGGAGCTGAAACCATGTTGAATTCTACCATTAGAAACCTTTTCAATATTTGTTTATGAGTATTTTCCCTGATTTACCGTAATTGTTCCATCGACATTTTGCTATATTTTTATGCCACGGAAATTTACAAGTCCTTTCTGTTATATCAAATTCACATTGTAAAGTGTTCAGAAAAGCTTTAATTTCTTCTTTGTCATCACCAACAGTTAGACCACCATGAACGTGAATTGATACATAAAGTTTTTTTAATTGTATTTAAGATAAAACAAACAAGGATCTGCAACACTGTTTTGAAAACTCGCCTTATTCATGAGTGAAATAAAACGTTTGTTCCAGCAGGGTGGTACTCATGTAAGTCCACAGAGACTCCATTTCAAGAGACACTTTATATGTATTATCTTCACAGCCTTCTGGTTGTTCCACCTATACACTTCTTCTGGAAGTATTCCGATCAAAAAGGCCGCCTTCTCATCAAATTGTTTCAAACTATCTTCTTTGAAGCAGCTAACGCTAGAAAAACTCGAATGGAAGTCATAACTTGCAGCAGGATTAGAGACGTCTTCATAATCAATTCCTGATTGCTGAATATACTCTTTAGCAACCAACTGGGCTTCGAAGAGAGTGCTTCCATCAGACGCAACTTTTCGCCGTAGATCCTAGAGATTTGGCAATACTTTGAAATTACAGGGGCATTCAACTAACACCCGCATATTTTTTTCTCTTTAGCCTTCTATTTCTTCATTAATAGCTTGTATACATTTTTCCTTTTCATTTGAGTGCAATAAGTCAGCAAAACAGTTTGGATCTTTATGTTCATCAGCAATAACTTTTGCTGGACTCATGATCACTTTTTTTTTTTTTTTTTTTTTTTTTTTTTTTTTTTTTTTAGAAGGAATCTAGTCTCTAAACCAACATACCCTACAAGTTGGCAAAAAACAGCCTTATTATCAGACTTCGAAAGAAAATGTTTGTTTATATGAACTCTGTACTTGTACCAAAAATTCTGAGGTGATCAAGTTTTCCTAATGGTCGACTGTGTTACAGTTCATAAGGAACTATGTCTGGATTTTCATAACACGTTACACTATCCGGGCACTTCTTGTGTTGTGTGATTTAAAGAAACTTGCGTCCCTGTATAATACTGAGCAGATTTTCTAGGATATTCTAGAATCTCTTGAGATATCTTTCGATTTATTACAGTATTTATAAATTTTCCCGATAGCTGAGTGGGTAGCTTGACGGATTGCCGTCCTACGGGCTCGGGTTCGATTCCCGGCTGGGTCGGAGGTTATCTCCTCTCAGGGACTGGGTGTTGTGTTGCATTCATCATCATTTCATCCCCATCCGGCGCGCAGGTCGCCTAATGTGGCGTCGAATGTAATAAGACGTGCACCAAGGCGGCAGGACATGCCCCGCAAGCCCCCCCCCCCCCCCCCCCCCCCACAGCAATGGCGCCAAAACACTAATTTCATTTCAATTTTCATTTTGTTTTAGAAACCCTTTATATTTCAAAACATTTATTTCAGCACAACCGTCTTGAGTTGTGCAAAATCAGCACAGATTCTGTCGTACAATTGTTTCTGATCCTATGTGGAAGATCTGACGACTACCTAAATAACTTTTTGGCCAAGTCGTGACATCCAGGAACAGTTCGGACAAGAAACTCATCTCCTGGATGCCATTCCCCCAAATGGAACCGTCCACCAACTTTTGTCGCCTCTTTCATCTTTCTTCCCTGGGCATGTGGTCTACCGTTACACCGATCGGTGGTAAAAATTAGAAAGAAATAAAGAAATGAAAAAATATCCGCTCAAAAGTAAGAAAACAATTTCTACCTTTCTAAACGAAATCAGTAAATTTTGTTGGTTTGTGCATATGATAAAATGTACTTAGTCTTACGTGAGTTCAAGGGAAAAAAGGAATGCATATACATTATGTAGTGACTTGTTGAAAGGCATTGTCAAATTCATTGTGAAGAATTGTTCAAACGCCATTCAAGGGGGTTGTGTAATCCCAAAATTTATTAGTCACGGCTCCCTGATCTCTGATATACACGGTGTTTCAGAAGTGATCGTCAATATTCAGGGATATGACAGGAATGATAAATCGAAACAAAAAAGTAAAAAAAACATGGGCTCTGCAACGCATTCCTTAAGAGCTATGGGCAATCCTTGATCTGCTATACTGTGCAACAAATCTCTTCTACTGCAAGCTTTATGCTTTCCATATTTTGGATAGTGGTAGTAAGGAGCAAAACAAGAAAAAAAGTCTAGTAAACAAAGGCTCTAAAATGCACACTTCAGAGCTAAGAGCACTTGTTTATCTTCGCTAGTTTGAAATTGTTTATCTTCGCTAGTTTGAAACACAACTCTTTTAATGATCAAGTGCTCATAACTTTTAGGGTACGCATTTTAGACCACATGTTCACTAAGCATTTTTCATTGTTTTCTTCCATACTACCACTTCCCAAAATAAGGAAAGCAAAGAGGTTGCAGTAGAAGAAATGTTTCACAGTATCGGAGATAAAGAATTTATCTTAGCTCTTAATGTAAACGTTTTAGATCCCATATTTGCTTGCCTTTTTTGTTTCGAATGATTAATCTTGTGACATGCCTGAATATTGATTATCACTTCTGAAACACCCTGTATGTTCTGTCACTTATTTACGACACGACAGTGTTTTATAACAAATGCTAGTGCCTCATTACTGTCTTGTACTCGCACCCTTCTGTCGTAGCCCTGTCAGTGAGCGGATGTAATAGGAGGTGATGGCTTATTATGATTGTTTAACTAGCTTGAATTATATAAATCTGATGATTTATTTTATTCACTTGTATTATTTAATTTACTCTTTGTCCTTATCTAATATTTTTCAGCAAATATTCGTTGCTGGTCGTTTTAATATGATGATGCATTGGATCCGTCGCCGTTGTGGGAGCCTTAAGTGCTCATGGCACTTTGCAGAAAACGAAACTGTCTTCGCTTAATTATGTGATAGGGAAGTCCGATGACGATTTATGAGCGTCATTAATTCTGACGCACAAAACTGATAAATGATCTTTCCACGGTTACTGATCATCGTCTCAAATATAGGCCTACAAGTACAGCGCAGGCTTCGCCGTGTTTCGTCGGTCTTCTCATCATTATTTTTCTCTTTGATTTTTATATTCACTCCAACAAATATTGAAAACCCTAAACGGAAAGAGCGGTTATAGTAGGGTGACCAAACAACCAGGATAAACGGGATTGCGCTGAATTTTCATGGTAATATACCGTTGCCGAAATATTGTTTCGAGGCGCTGAAGGTCCCGGAATTCTGTTTTTAAATATATTTTGTGACGTTCTACAAGGTTTCCGAGATTTCACTCAACTAAACGGACTGCAACACTTTCAGTTAAAACATTTTACCTTATTTTTCTAACCTCCGTAGTCCCGCAGTAATTACAGAGTCAACGTCGATACACTAAAACAATAATCTATTTGAGAGCTACTATCACTGGAGAGCAATTCTGTTCTGTAACAGTTCCAGGCTTTGCAAATTGAGAAGAGTTACGATAACTCATCCCATGTAAGCTTTCACGACCGGCGTCTTCATCAGTAAACACTTCCGGGCTAAATTGCAGTGGCTGATCTGTAGTCTGAGTCGACTCACCTCGGAAGATGTTCTCCGTAGTTGAGAACGAAACGCCAGGGAGAAGAAGTTCTACAGATCGACCACGGCAATTTAGCCCGGAAGTGTTTACTGATGATGATGAGTTACGATAACTGTCCGACTGCCGCATGACTAAGCACTGATATTTTCAGAATAGTGTAGTAGCTGTGTCCGACAAGCTGTACCGGTGGCTTCTCGTATTAGTCATATGGTTGCCAGTGAGTTACAAAACGCCGTGCCGAAACGTGAATGCAAATTCAGGGGCGGTTAATAGTATTACGTTTGATGATTCTTTCATTGTGAAAAAGTTTATTTGGGCATGAACTAAAGTATCAGCCTTAGTAAGCGGAGTTATTACTCCACAGAGCTTAAAGGAAAGCCCTGAGTACATCAAGATGCGGGATATCTCCTGATCGTAGCAATCATAAAGCTGCTAAAATATTTCCGTTTGTTGTTCAACTTTTAGATATTAACGAAGGAATTCAGTCCAAACGTATGAAGGTGAGTTCCCTAGCTAATGAAACATCTGATGAAATCTCAATATTTTGTATTAGTACTGCCGAAATGTTTGATCTCGAAAAAAATGAATGTGTGGCATTTTGTGAAGACTATACGAACACCAACTTTGATGGTTTAAAAAGAGAAGGCAAATGTAGAATTTTTACCAAATAAAAGAGAACATTGCATGAAATCTTTTTAAGGGATAGACTATCCTGCACATGTTTTACACAATGGCGTACAGACCTCTGTACCTGAGCTGTGATCTTGAAACTGTCACTGTAAAGGTATTCTCGTTCATTTCTACGTATACAGTTAGAACAGAGAGGGTTAAAGAGTTTTGCGATTATGTAGCGACTGATTATATTGATGTAATGTGTTGCTCGAAAATCCACTGGTTATCACTTTTTTTCAGCAGCTAAACAAGTCTTCAGGCTATTTGAGGCATTAAAAGATTTTTTTCCTAAATGAAAACAAAGCGTCCAAAACATTGGTTTAGTTATTCAGTGATCCTTTAAGAGAAGCCTACTTACAGTTCATTCATAGCAAGCTTAGCAGTTTGCGGCATGGGACGAAGGAAATATGAGGGAAGCACGAAAAGTGTAATAGTGGTAAAGGATGTCTCGAAAAATACCCTTGAACTTTTGCTAAGAGAAAAGAGCAGAAGTTCATTCCTTTTAATGTTAAATCTGTTCTTAAAAATAGCGGAAGTGACACATTCAGCAGAAAAGGACTTTAAAGAAGACGTTAGCGAATTGTATGATACTTGTATGGTATATCTGAGTAGTTGGACCCCTCATATCTACCATTATTGTCCGTGTTTGGTTGGATGTTATTGAAGGGAGCGCCAAAATTGCAAAGTGTTAAATAGATAGTTTTTTATTTGAAGAGGAAAAATTGAAATCTATGACTCCACCTTCTTTGATCAGTTATAGATAATAACAAAATTTCGTTGAAAATCTTTACAAGTAGAATGATGTAGACGAAGCATCATTGCAGTGTCATGAAAAGTGAGTCAGTTTTTTTTGTGACCGCCTTGAGCAATACTCTTGAGATGGTAGTAACTGCAATGTATTTGTTTGCAGTCCGCCCCGGTAGCTGAGTGGTCAGCGCGACGGACTGTCAATCCTAAGGGCCCAGGTTCGATTCCCGGCTCCGCTCAGGGACTGGGTGTTGTGTTGTCCTAATCATCATTTCATCCCCATCGACGCGCAAGTCGCCGAAGTGGCGCCAACTCGAAAGACTTGCACGTGTACCCGACGGGAGGCCCTCGTCACACGGCATTTCATTTCATTTGTTTGCAACATCAGTCCGTAATGCCAACATAGAAAGATCTTTTCGTTCATGAATATCCAGTGGACTCATGAAAGGAACAGAATGGAGGTGGACTCTCTTGAAGCAATCCAACATATCCAGTACAACTAAAAAAAAAAAAAAAACGAGTGTCTAGAATTTTCCACTGTGTCTAAAAGAATAAAGACATGATCAAGAAGTAATTTTTGAGAACAATTGTCGTGAAGAAACAACGGTCTGACTAAAAGTACTTTAAAAATGGATTGTAAACAGTCTCCACCCCAAAAACATTTATTTCGATGGTAACATTGACGTTCGTGGAGTCACAAAGTCTGTTCCGTTCACCGCCACCGCCTATCATTATCGCATGCGGGTCTGAGGATGGTCAAATACTGACCTAAACGGATCACCATCGAAATACATGTTTTTGAGGTCGAGAATGTTTATAATCAATTTCCAAAATTATCAAGAAGGCTTGAAACAGTGAAAGATACTTTTTCTCCAAGAACAGTCAATGCCATCTACCATCCTTCAGTGATACTTAAAGCTTATGTCAATTTTCTTATATTAAAAATTTCAGGGCTTTAATATTTTGAAAAATCATAATAAGTTTTTAATAGTGTATATTAAACATCATCCATTGAACAGATATTACAGAAATAAATGGAGTAAATTTGGGTTTACCTTTTCTACTGATAGTAAATAGGCTGTCATATGGTTAACGAAATGTATTAACAAAATATTTATATTAAAAATTTAAGGAGCTTGCGTAAATTTGGTTGGGGGAGAAGACATTGGATTCTGGCTGATTGTGTTCTCGTTTTCTCCGAAAATGGTTTGGATGCCCTAATCTAGTGACTTTTGAATATTTATCCAGTGTCCATATCAACAATGTTCAACATTTTAAATTTCATAAAATTGGCGCCTATCTCTTACGTGACTACATGCCACGTCTTCAGCTTACGGCATAAGGGTCAGGGATTTTCTCTGCCTCGTGATGACTGGGTGTTGTGTGATGTCCTTAGGTAGTTAGGTTTAAGTAGTTCCAAGTTCTAGGGGACTGATGACCATAGATGTTAAGTCCCATAGTGCTCAGAGACATTTGAACCATTATTTTTATGGCATAAGAGACAAGGAAACAATTCGGATAGGACAGGAATGGGGCATTAATTCGACCACTGCATTGTCAAAGCACCTCTCCGGCATTAATGAACGTAAAACGAGTGAGAGAAACCACGGAGCGTCTAAATCTGAAAAGCACGATATGGATTTGAACAGCCTTCTACCGACTGCGAATCTAGTGACTTAACTACTGTGCCATTTCGTTAGGTTTCACTCTTCCGTTCTCTGATAAGAACTAATTTAGTCACATATACACCGTGTTCCGCGGTCGCTGGTGAGTGGTCATGTCTGTGGAACGGCCCAGGAATAATAGCAGCAAACAGCAGTTGCCACAAATTGCGTATGGTTGCTGTAGCAGTGCCCATTATTATTACCTTATTAATGTAAATCGGTTTGTGTTAGCGATAAAAGGTATTGTTTGGGTTGTTTATGTCATGAAATGATTGTGAACAGCATTCAGTATTAATCTACACAGTACATCATTGCTCGGATGCCTTTCTAAAGTTTTCTCTTTGGTCTTTTTATAGTTATGAACATCTTAGCATAATGTTTTTAACAGATTTCCGCAGAGTGTCAACGAATAAATTTAAAATTAAGGTTAGTAAATGATTCTATACAGGGTAAGAATGCAAGAGACCTTAATGGCCGACTTTCGTTTATTACGCTGTGCTGTTTAAAATAATAACTGTTGTACTATACAAAATGCAGTGTCATGCAAGATAATATGGTATATACCGGATGTTTGAGAAGTGATGGTCAATATTCAAGGAAATGACAGGAATGATTATTCGAAACAAAGAAGTCAGATAAACATGGGCTCTAAGACGCGTATCCTACAAGCTATGAGCAAGTCCTCATCTAAGAAACTTTGAAGCAAATCTCTTCTACTGCAAGCTCTTTGCTTTCCGTATTTTGGAAAGTAGGACTAGTAGTGTGGACCAAATCATGAAAAAAATTTCAGTAAACATGTCCTCTAAAATACATACCTTAAAAGTTACGAGCACTCGTTCATTAGAAGAGTTGTATTTCAAAATGTCACAAGGGCTCGTAGAACTTAAGGTACGCATTTTAGAGCACATCTTTATTGTACGTCTTTTTCTTGTTTTGGTCCATACTACCACTTCTCAAAATACGGAAAGGAAGGGGCTTGCAGTAGAAGAGATTGTTTCACAATATCAAAGATCAGAAATTGCTCATAGCTCTTAAGGTATGCGTTATATAGCCCATGTTTACTCAACTTTTTTGTTTCGAATGATCATTCCTCTCATATCCCTGAATGTTGATCTTCACTTCTGGAACATCCTGTATAATGTAATGTGTGTTAAATTTAATAATTGATTGTATAGAACACATGACATAAATGAAGCATTGTAGTACATCAAAATAGTTATCCACTTTATGGGATTCTGTAAACATTTTACTACCGTATTTAGCTGTACTTCAGTTAGTGAGCTACTAAGTTACTGAAAACATGACCTTAGCGTTCAGTAGATCAGAAACTGTGTAAGCATGCTGCATTACTGTACGGCGATGACAATTGCGTTTAAACTTCGATAGCCAGTACACGAGGGGAAAAACGTGCTCAAAATGGATAACTCTACTGTATTTCACACTTGCGAAGATAAGTTACATCGACATTTATTAAAACAAAAACTACGAAAAAAATCTTAAACGATAAATGGGAGAAATCTGAATTGCATGAAGATGCAATATGAGTTCTCGTGCCATTTTTTTAACCCACATGAGACATCACAGTAACATTTCACGCCGAGTCGTGACACGTGCAAATTTCAGTATCCGGTTTCCACTGAGAGATATTGGGGCATCAAGTAGAGCCGCTGTCACTGGACGAACCGGTACGAACGCAATGATATCGTGTAACGGAAAATACCCCCTGCAGCGGATATCGCAGTGACGCGTACAGTGCGAATGTATATGAAATTCTCGTTTCCTGAGAGCGTTGGGTAAGCGTTGTGTGCATTCAAAGACAATCTTAGAACTGCTTTCGCGCAAATGAGCTTTGGAGACGCCGGAAAGCTTGCTCGTATATAAACGGCGCGGTAGGGGCTGCCGCAGAGTATTTGCACCATGGAATCGTTTGTTTGGTGGTGGCCGTTAGTGGTCCTCCTGTCTATTCAACACGTCCAGGTTAGTATATACAGGAGTGTTGTCGTGTGTTGTGTCTTTGTTTTGTCGGAACGGAATGTGTGAATTGTACGCCGTATCTGATGTGACCATTTCCGATCCCTCTTATACTCAAAAGTTTTTTTTTTTTTTTTTTTTCCTTCAGTAATGTTCAGTGCTTTGCAGTTCTTTGAGATGAAGTAAAACGTGGCTATTTCACGAGTAAATATTGTAAATCGGCTATCCAAAGAGTTTGTTGATGCTGTACAAAAGTAAAGGTTTCCCCTTGTGGAAGGCAGTGAACAGGAAGATCGGTAGCAGGAGTAGTTATTTATTTATTTGATCTTAGACCATTCCGTTAAACAATCTGATACGTTAGATGTATTACAGGAATAATACCGTTACATGTACAAAACCTTATTTACAATTTGTACAAAAACCAGATGGCCGTTATGAGTTGAGGGGTATGAAAAGGAAGCAGTGGTTGGGAAGGGAGTGAGACAGGGTTGTAGCCTCCCCCCGATGTTACTCAATCTCTATATTGAGCAAGCTGTAAAGGAAACAAAAGAAAAATTTGGAGTAGGTATTAAAATCCAGGGAGAGGAAATAAAAACTTTGAGGTTCGCAGTTGGATGGAATGGACAGTGTCTTGAAAGGAGGGTATAAGATGAACATCAACAAAAGCAAAACGAGAATAATGGTATGTAGTCGTATTAAGTCGGGTGATGCTGAGGGAATGAGATTAGGAAATTAGACACTTAAAGTGATAAAGGAGTTTTGCTATTTGGGGAGCAAAATAACTGGTGATGGTCGAAGTAGAGAGGGTATCAAATGTAGACTGGCAATGGCAAGGAAAGCGTTTCTGAAGAGAAATTTAACATCGAGTATTGATTTATGTGTGAGGAAGTCATTTCTGAAAGTATTTGTATGGAATGTAGCCATGTATGGAAGTGAAACATGGACGATAAATAGTTTGCACAAGAAGAGAATAGAAACTTTCGAAATGTGGTGCTACAGAAGAATGCTGAAGATTTAATGGGTAGATCACATAACTAATGAGGTATTGAATAGGATTGGGGAGAAGAGAAGTCTGTGGCGCAACTTGACTAGACGGGATCGGTTGGTAGGACATGCCCTGAGGCATCAACGGATCACAAATTTAGCATTTGAGGGCAGCGTGGAGGGTAAAAACCGTAGAGGGAGACAGATGAATACACTAAGTAGATTTAGCAGGGTGTAGGTTGCGGTAGGTACTGCGAGATGGAGCTTGCATAGGGTAGAGTAGCATGGGCTCAAGGACTGAAGAGAGCAACAACATACAAAACCTAAACAACGCAGGAAAGGATTAGGCGATGATACGTTAAGAAGTTGGCCATTATGGTGTAATCCATGGAAAACTTATAGCGTTCATCTTGGCAGCTTAGGGAAGTAAGCTTTCCTAGTTACGATGCAATAAGAATCATCACCCTTTGCATACGCATGTTTCCTTATAGTTGTAACTTTCTGTTCAATGTGTGAATAAATATAACGTAAAACGTGTGAAGAAATAGCTATTTGTATGGGTCCCTTCATACTGAGTGTACTTAGAGCCGATTGTTGTCTGGCGTTCAAAATTAACGTCTTAATTGCAGCCGCCCTCGATGTCATTTGTTCGGAGGATGAAGTTTCTTCCATTGAAATTAGGATTGACAATGCATCGGCTTTTATTGTAAAACTGTGTAAGCGACAGGAAAACTTTAAGTTTCAGATGTGAAAATTTCTTCCTTAGTACCGTAACAAAGAAAATCACGGATTTCTGATGCGACGTGATGAGACTGAACACTAAATCAAACAGGGCTCGAGAAACCTGTTGGCGCAGCGGTTGCAAGTGCGTCATACTCAGCGGACCGTAAGGTGGGGTGAGTCCAGACGTTGCCGTTACGCGAGAACTAAAATTAATACTTTGTCCGAGAACTGAAATGTGAGTGTACCTGATGTTAATGCAGAAAGTGGTTCCACGTTAAACTGAAAGACTAAGTGGAAAATGTTCTAACTCCAGTAAAAATTGTGCAACGGCTTTCACTCGTAGCTAGTACTGTAAATACGAACTCGGCAAGCAGCCGCATTGAGAAAACTGTCTTCTGTTTTCATTACATCCATGGATAAAATGCGGCAACACTACTGTAAAATTTTGCAGATCATCACGGCCCTGCAGGGAGAATATTCGTAGATTCGGGTGTGAAAATCCGTTCTTGTTATGAATTTTCGTATTCATCATCATGGGATAATGTTTCTGCTACTGCGGACGTAGTACCCGTGCTTCAACTTACCACGGTTGAAACAATTAGTGTGCTGGATTTAATCTAATAAGACTTTTGCACAATATTGTAGTGCAAACCTATGAAGTAGGCTGTATTGCAAGCAATTTCTTTGACAAGCTTTGGCTTCTTAGTATAATTCCAGTTAATGGAAGCACTTCCTTTACTCATTCACTAAAACTGTGACCGTTCAAATTCATATTCGCCCACATTGATACATAAAAGGCTCATAACTACCTCAAAACTGAGACTTGTCATTAACCAAATCAAACGGTTCTACACTTACACAAGGGGAAGGCCCACATTTGGCATGCCGCTTCACTAAAATCTAGACGCGAAGGTATTTTTGAGAAAACGAATCGTAAATTTATGACGCGCAATCGACTCAGTCGAAAAGATCTTCAGGTAACTGGGCGTTCATCATTTATGGGATCAGCAAACGCCAATTTTCCAGAAAATTGATGGATGTAACTACCGCTTTTTGTGTGGACATAAAGTAACCGCAGTTAGAAAAAAAGAGCCTCTGTCATAGAGACCAATGCATCTGGCTGGGGAGCAGAGAACCTAGATTTCTCAGGTGCATTCTGTAATTTTCATTGTAATTTTTTCCGCGTTGAAAGCAGTAGGAATAAGGTAGGCAAATTAGACAAGACTTGGATTGGTAAGGAATTAAAATGCTGTCTCATTGTAGGGAAAAACGGTCCGAATAAGGTTGTTACGAAGACTTATCATTTTACGCACGTAAGGAAGAGAAACAAACCCTTGTCGCACTTTGTAGTACACATAAAATAACGTATTTGCACATGGCGCAATACTCAATCACATCGTCTGGAAAACTGTTGCTTAACATTTTCCTGGGCATATAAGAAACTGATTAAATTCGTCCTCGGAATATAATGGTCATTGGTTTAATCGTCAGTATAGTTCAATGTTCACGACACGTAATTCGTAATCCTAAAATTTTAAACTTCAGTTCAAAACACGTAACTTGAAGGTTAGAAAAATCATAAGTTACTGATAACAAGATATATCTGATACGGGATTCCAGCGGTCGACAAGCTAATAACGTCATATATAACAGCATGTTTGTATATTGTCAAGCGACTTGAGCACATAAGGTAATACCGCCAAACTGTATGCCTGTGTGCCTGCCTTGTGATGCTTATTTCTATCTCAGTCAAAAACTGTATATCGAAGCTACAAAATTGAAGAAATTTGCTTCTGGAAACCAAGCGGAAATTGCACAACGGCGCGGATGCATTGTTTTACAGCATAATTGATAAAAAAAAAAACTTCCAGCAAAACTTGGTGCCGTGAATATATTTGCTTCCAATGTTCTAGGACACAGATTTGTTATAGGGAGAATGGACATGAAACAATGAGTCATTGTTAAGCGATCAGAATTAAATTTTTATTTATTTACTGATCAAAATTGAGAAATTTGCATATTTATATTTACTTACTAAATTGACTCTCCTATTCCTACCAGTTCATAAAGGGGGAAAAATTAAATGCATATTTCTTTTGGGAATCACACAGGTTCTCTGATGTCCAGCCAGACGCTTTCTTTTTGTTGCCGGTACGCCAGGGCGGATTCGCTTAGCAGCCTTTACCTTACGGGTAAATAAGCGTCAATTGTAAAATTACTTTCCTCGTTTTGTATGTAGTCTGTGGATCTCACATTCATGAAATTGTTGCACAGTTTAGATGTCGATTTACCCTTTCACTTGAAAAATAAAGAATATCCATCTCTTCCTTCCGCAGGGCGTCGGTAGCTCTAGATTATCTGAGCGAAGTATCCTAGCGTTTGTTTAATGTCTGGATCACATCGGCGGTTTGGTTTTATATCGGGCAATAGGCTCTAAATATGCACATAATTGTCTGCAGAGAAAATGAGACCTGGAATACATAACAATGACGTTAGACGAAACGGCGTATACATCGTATAAAGCATAACAAGTTATTAAAACCAAAAACTCGGTTGGCTTCACTGAAGAATGCCAGTTTAGATTTATTTGCCTGTAGACCACATTTTTGCAGTAGATGCGTCATGTTCATATCTCTTGTACTGTTACACTAAGAGAAAAATGCACAATGAACTGCAGGTAAGTCGACATTCTGGTGACAAGAAAACAATTATAGGAAATCCCATCCTTGATGGCTAGTATACTTAATGGTGTGCAGAAACTGATTTAGCGTGTTTCCAAATTTGCACAGTCACGTCACTTGGTCTGGGATTCACTCCCGTCATCCAACAAGATGAATATCAGTAATAGTACAGTTAACTCTTCGCTGGCACATTTTAGTACCCCTTCCCTACAACAAATATGCGTAAGTTGCAAAGCCAGTGAAGCTTCAGGCTTCTGTCAAGTTTTGGCCGAAGTAAACATCAATGAAGCCTTTCTCATGTGTGCACTTACATCATAGTGGCAGGAAACTGGTAGTCGCAGTAGCACTCACATAAAAAAGCAAAATTAAATCTAGGATGTTGTCGGTAAATTCTAACTTAAGGATATTTTATGGAAAGCCCAATATACATAGTGGGTGATCTCCAAATATATTGCATATAGGTTTACATTATTGTAAACACACACGAAGCTGTTTATTAAAATAAAGTTGAAAGATGTAGTAGAAGCAGAAAATTTAAATCTTTCAGAAGCATGCTAATTATATAGCAGTAAGATTTCATAAATTACAGTTGTAAACTATTTATTGTATAAAAAAAAGAAAGAAATCACATGGTTATAGTTTGATTCACACCTGACAAAAGAATGCCATAGGGAAACATGATTTATGGAAATCGGAATTTTAGTGTGATAGTGTTCCAGTATTAACAAAAATGGAGAGAGAGAGAGAGAGAGAGAGAGAGAGAGAGAGAGAGAGAGAGAGAGAGAGAGAGAGAGAGACCATATTTCTTCATTAATCTTAGTTTACATGCATAAATAATGTGCAGTTGTGCCACTTACTCCTCTCTGCTACTTACCATAATTTGTGCATAAATTGCAAGCATTAAAAGTAGATAAGTGTTTTATAAATTTTTACCAATCTTCCTTACCTCTGGGTGCACAAGACTGTCACAGCTTAGCCCATTGTTGTTCATGTATGTGTCATCAGCTTCTGAATCTGAGCAGTTTCCTTAATTCTTCTTTCCTTAGTAATTTTTCTTGTGTAAGAGTGCAACTCAAGCCCTCTAATTTATCACTGGCAGTTTTGTAAGCTGCCTTATAAAGCAGATCAAAGTATGTAAACAGTACTGAACGCGATTTTAGCAATTTTTCTGTATTTCATTAAGTGATGGCTAACGTATGATATACATGGAACTGGAGTGCAAATAAATTCACACATGTCCCATCCTTAATTTCAGTACACTTAATTCTTGCTGTAACTTTCGAGCTCATCCCACTATCACCCTGCCTTGCTCCATCAGGAACAAGCAGAGGAGGCTTGGGCGATACCCTTCCCTTCTCAGAATCGCGAATGTTTTGATGCCACCTTTACAAGGGAGCTCAAGCATGCTTCTGTTCACCCCGATCCTTCGCCCCAGGGCTGGACGCCATCAACATTCAGATGTTGCAGTGCCTCTCTCTTGCAGGCAAGCACTTTCTGCTTAACATGTAAAACTGCATCTGGGCAGAGGGCACATTTTCCGGATGTTGGCGTGAATCCAGTCATAACCATACCTAAGCCTGGTAAGGACGAAAACTTGCCTTATAGCTAATTCCCCATCTCTCTTACCAGCTGCATTTGCAAGGTGATGGAATGTATGATTCATGCCCGACTGATGTGGTGGCTTGAGTCTCGACATTTACTAACGAATGCATAAAGTGGATTTAGAGTGCAGCATTCTGCAGTTGACCATCTCGTTACTTTGTCCACCCATGTCGTGAATAGTTTCCTGCGGAAATCGCACACTGGCCATTTGGAGAAGGTCTAAGACACCTGCTGGAGAACTGGCATCCTCCGTACTCTCTACACGTGGGGCTTCCATAGCTGCCTGCCGTTTCCTTCAGGCATTTTTAAAAGATAGTTTTCAGGGTGCTTGTGGGTTCTGTTTTGTCTGACACTTAGTCTCCCTCTACGATTTTCACCCTCCACGCTGCCCTTCAGTACTAAATTTGTGATCCCTTGATGCCTCAGAACATGTCCTACCAACTGATCCATTCTTCTAGTCAAGTTGTGCCACAAACTTCTTTTCTCTCCAATTCCATTCTATACCACCTCATTAGTTATGATCTACCCATCCAATCTTCAGCATTCTTCTGTAGCACCACATATCGAAAGCTTCTATTCTCTTCTTCTCCAAACTAGTTGTTGTCCATGTTCCACTTCCATACATGGCTAAATTCCATACATATGCTCTTAGAAATGACTCTCTAACATTTGAATCTATACTCAATGTTAACAAATTTCTCTTCTTCAGAAACGCTTTCCTTGCCATTGCCAGTTTACATTTTATATCTTCTCTACTTCAACCATCATCAGGTATTTTGCTCCCCAGATAGAAAATTCCT